>NC_051157.2:78258555-78296055 GCF_013339745.2 Dermacentor silvarum
TCGCGTGATTTAACGAGGGACCCGAAGACAACGACGACGAAGCATGGCAACGCTTGCCATCATGATAGGACCACGTGCGCGTGCGAGTGGTTTGATCCAATAAGGGATAGATTCGTGGTGCGTTGATGGCACGTTGCGTTACGAGTGGACCACGTATACGGAGCGTGTGCCCAAAAACAGGTGGTGGAGAGAGAGGCGGGAGAAGACTCGAGAAGGAGACGGCAGCCACCAGCCAAGAACATCGAGAGTGACGGACCGGCAGACATCCCAGGAGAGTCAACGAGCCGGAGCCAGCAACCGAGGCAGCCAGCCGGGCACCGCTGAGCTTTACTAGGGTCCGAGGCCACCTGGCTTTCTGGTACTTCCAGGGACCCGCGGTCGAGATTGAAAGTGGCTGCACGAGTGACTACTGCTGTGCGCTAGGCCGGGCGGTGCATGGCTGCCTGGCTCAACCGCTAGGCAGCCCTGACCCACGGCTCTAGTACGCGTCGTCACCACCCGAGCCTCCGTCTCCACCTCCGCCACCCACTACCAGCACCACCTCGAGCTGTCACAAGCCTCTACCAGCCAGAGACAGTTCCATGAACATCATCAACGCCGCACCTGCCTGTACACGAGTCAGCGCAAACAGACCTAGCGTGAGAGCGTCGTACTCTTCTCTTTTTAAGGCGAAAGCCTTAGGCGGCTATGTTGGCGGTGCCCTTGGTGTGACCTTTCAGTGACTTTTCCATGATCTTGGGAAAACTGTGCCGTGACGAAAAGTGGCCGACGCCGCAAAGAGTACAAACACTTCTAAACATCTTTGGAAGGACGTCACATTACTCAGGGAGGTTCCTGTAAACAAAGTAAGTAAAGTGGCTTTGAAACGAAAATTTGGTAAATTTCGGTCTTGGTGGTAATCGAGCCCGGGGCTCCAAGGTTCGAGACGAGCACGCTTTCCTGAAGCAACGTACGGCTGCTCCACGGTTGTGGCTTACAAAATGTGTGCCTAGTGCGTGCGTGATTGCACACGTGACGTGGTCACAAAGAAGAGCTCGTGCCACTGTTCGCGCGTTCATCTTCGTCGTCGTCTTCCACAGCTGGCTCCGATGCCACTGATCATGCCAGCGTTCCCATACTGCCGCTCGCGCTCGTGCCAATGCTCGCGCGTTCGTCGTCGTCTTCTTGCACAGCTGGCAGGCTTTCGCCTTCGCGTTTTATTGCGATAGCAATTATATGGACACTCCAAAGCAGATTTCTGCCGTCGGCGTCACCGTCGCCGTCGCCGTGAGGTTCCGTATGACGTCAATGGAGATGAAATCATCGCCGCGCGCCGCCGAACGCTGTATGTGCGAGTGAAAGGGCGCGAGGGACGCGCGCTTTCACGGGGAATGAACGCACGGCGGAGAACAAACGCGCGTTCTGTGCCATGCTCCCTTAAGGGCTGCAGAAGTAGGCGTCTCTTTCCTCCTTTACAATCACTATATATGTAGATCAAACACACCTTCTTCTGACGCACGAAAGGCCGTGGGGGGGGGGGGGGGGGGGGAAGGGAGGGGACGTTTAGCTGCGGCACCAAGTGCCTATTTATATCAGAAGATAGCGCCAACCTTTCCCTTTCCCTCAAGAACCACTTATCATCATTTATATCAGAGGCTCCGGCAACAGTCACCAACGCCGCACGCATTTTGTGCGAACGCGGGCAAAACGCCGATGGCGTCGACAACAGTTCTGCGTGTTGCCGGTGCTGCAGGCTGCATGTCCAAGTTTATACAGCTGATAAAGCTACTATCATTACTCCGTATAGCTCTCTACAAATTTGCTATCGCAATTGATGCTTCGCCTTTCAGGTGAAACTGCGACAACTTTTTTGACTCGTAGGCCGTGTGTTAAATATTTGAGGAAGAGCACGATGACGGGAACTAGCGAGTTCAGACACAAGCGCCTTGCTCGTGTTCACGCGCCTCTATACTGATTTAAACGGCCAGTATGGACGCATTGCTACTGTTATCCGGTCAAGAAACTTCCTATTTTCCGCCCTTCTGCGGAGATTCCTTTGTTTCACACCGCGCTTCGCGTTCTGTCGCGTAGGAACTCATATACTATAGCATCGGCAGAGTGTTGGATTCTTGTTACTGTCATGTGCATGATATGTTCCTTTTCGCCGTTGCTACGTAAATACAGGGTGTTTCAGCAAACACTTTCAAAAATTCTTAAAGGTTGCCTGTGGCAGATAGCACAATTCTAGTTCATGAGCTGGTCTACTCGAGGAGGCGAACATTACTTGCACAAGAAATTGAAATGCATAATCGAATAATTAGCAGAAATTAACTTATTAAGTTTTTAACTAATTACCTGATGGCCTATATTGCAATTTACAAATTGTAGCCGTGGAGTTTGCAAGGCGGATGCGCTTCGAATTATTTCTCAGGATGACACCAGTTTCGAGATATTAATTCCCGAACTTTGCGGAGAAATGCATTGGCGTTCTAGTTAATTTTGAGCTTCAATGCATAAAGCGACGTTTTGTTAAGAACCTAACTGGAACGCCAATGCATTTCTCCGCAAAGTTCGGGAATTAATATCTCGAAACTGGTGTCATCCTCAGAAATAATTCGAAGCGCATCCGCCTTGCAAACTCCATGGCTACAATTTGTAAATTGCAATATAGGCCATCAGGTAATTAGTTAAAAACTTAATCAGTGAATTTTTGTTAATTACTCGATGATACATTTTAATTTTGTGTGCAAGTAATGTCCGCCTCTTCGAGTAGACCAGCTCATTAACTAGAATTGGGCTATCGGCCACAGGCAAACTTAAATAAATTTTGAAAGTGTTCGCTGAAACACCCTGTATAGTTCATCCTTTTTTGCCAAGAGTTGTCTGACTCTCTCCTCTGTTCTCTACACGACGCACCGTGCATCGGTAAGCCTGACGGATGTCCGCTCACTTTACCATCTGTACCATGTTAACAAAGAAAGAAAAGAAACATTTTATAGCTTCCACTTAAAGCATAACCAAAAAACAAACCTAAAATAATGTTTTATTTGTCACAAGAACCGGCAAATAAATGATGGTGCCGTAATACGTGAGACAAAAAAAAAGACTTATTTATTTATCGGTGTGTACATCATCAGGCGTTCCACTGGGGTCCGCGTAAAACCAGAAGTCTAAATCTTTCAATGAACTTTGTGATTGAGAAGACTAACGTAGCATTAATTTTTTATCTCTTTGTTGACAGGCAGGCACAATAAAGAAATGACAGCTTATCTCCTTCCGTTTGTGCACAGGAGGCTGCACTAGTACACTGCCTTTTCGCTTCGATCTCTTATAGTTACGCACTTCATTTCCGATATCCACGTGTTGCAGTACAACGCACGTGATAAAAGAAAAAGAAAAAAAAAACACTTGCCGTGACGCCGATGTTCTTTCCAAGTAAATTGAATGTGAGTTCTCGACAACATAAACGAACGGTTTTCGTTCGCTCATACAGTAGAGATTCCAGGAAGTCGAAGAAAATTAGACGCAGAGATTAGTGTACTTTCAGGATTGGACAAAAGTCGACCGTCCGTATTTGTCCTTATAAATCTTTCAGTGCTGAGCGCCGTAAGCTCCCATCAAGGCCTAATAGAAAATGAAAAGCCCTATCACGAGCCTTGCGAAGCATTTCTATTGTTGCTTCAACTTTGTTGCTCCTCGACAAAAGAATTGTAATAGAAATCTCAGGGTGCACTTAAACATCCTATATCCACAACGTAATGTAATTGTGTTTTGTGAAGCGGCACCTGATCCAGACGGAACTAGGAAGTCGATTATCCGAAGATCAGTGACCAGTGACAGCGAGACTTATATAAGTACTTACAGCATCTACGACAGTAAACAGAAGACAGATAAATATAGAGGGTGTTTCACTTAACTGGGGCCAAACATAAAAAATATGAAAATGTTACGTAGCTAGACAGAACCAAGGTAATGTTGTTTGCCGTCGCTTGAAGATACTCATGATTATTTCTTGCATTAATTCCGCCTAACTCGATAATCAGTCCTTATTAATCAGCTTCTCAATTATTATAATTACATGAAAAGTGTCAATGAGAAAATTGTAGAGCAACATGAGAAACTCCGGACACAGCTTTCTGTTGCTCAGTACGATTCCCGTGAACATACGATGCACGCGAAATGCCTCGCGCTTCTTTCACGCTGCTCCTTTGATGTATATAACCAAAATTGATATTTACTGCGTCGTACATTTTGGACAGAACTAGAACCTCTTCACGTACTCGTGATGTGCCACCGGATCGAAACAATAAACAACTGCCCAGAAATCCAATTTCTACATTAATTACTCATACAAAAGTCACCTAAACACAATGATTGTTAAACACGCAATTCCCAAAAATTAAGTCATCACGGTCTCCCATAGCAGCCAAAAAAAAAATAAAACCTGTCGTGCGTCAAAGATAGCCCCAACAACGCCGCCGCTGCTCCCACATCTGCACCATATATTATTGCGATAGCAATTATATGGACACTTCAACCGGATTTCTGCCGTTGGCATTGCCGTCGCCGTGAGACTTCGTATAAAGTCCAAGGCGATAAAATCGTCGCCGAGCGCCGTATGCGCGAGTGAAAGCGCGCGGGGGACGCGCGCTATCATGGAGATCGAACGCACGGCGGAAAGCAAACGCGACCGTCGCGCGAAAGGCCGTAGGGGTATGGGAGGGAAGGAGGCGGGGCGACGCTGTGCTGCGGCACGAAATGCCTATCTTGCAACCGGGCGCAAGGGGAACTGGCCACTCAATCTCCCACGCGAAAGCAAGAAAGCGGGAAGGCAGCCCGGGAGGGAGAGGGGGGAGGCAGCTTCTACTCTGCCAACAACTTCGCCATGTACTTTGCCCGGCTGTGGCGGTCGCTCGCATCGTCTCTTATCTCCACACGACTCTCACCTTTATATGCGCTGTGCATTCGCCGCACAGTTTCCGTTGAAGGATAGACCGCACGAACCTCCGCCCGCTGCGGCGGCTGCGCTTGCTGCCAGCGTTTTGACAGTCTTGTCTGCGGTCATGCAGTGCGATGTATTCATGTTTGCTTGTGCGCACTGACACCGCGCTTGTTAATTCAGTTAGTAAGCGAATGTGTCCAAGTTTATGGAGCCGATGAAACTACTATCCCTACTCCGAATACTAATAATTTGATATCGAAATTCATGCTATCGCCTTTCGGGCGAAACTGCGATATTTTTTTTCCTCGCCCAGTCCAACTTTCTCTATACAAATAAAAAGGCTTAGCAGGAAAGCGACGTAAGCTCGACACCTCCTTCCCACTTTCAAATGCTTTGAAACCTGCACTGCTCTTGCAACCTGTCGTTAACGCTAGAGTAAGGAGCCCAGTTTCGCGGCTGCATGGTGCAATGAATCCGAGTTTTGGTTGGAGACATTGTAAGATATTAACGAAACCAAGGAGCTACATCCAGTCGGTAACGGGCAGTAAGACAGTGGCATCTAAGAGAAAACAGCTTAGAACCACAAAGTGAGTGATTCTCCAAAGAGGGGGAAAAATGACCACGTTTCGGTCTCAGAAAGGCAAGATGGCCCTTTTCGGGAGCGGGCTATAGCACGTTTCAACAAGGCACATGGGCATAGTTGCACCAGAAGCCGAAGAGAGCGCAGCTGCTTGCCCGTTTCCGGTAATCGCAAGTGCATCAGTGCACGCCGTCCTTAATACGGACTAATGGTTCCGTGGCTTTCGTGGCAGGGAGAACAAAAAGAAAGGGGAGTGTAGAAGGTGCCCGCGTCATTCTCTGCATCTTTGTGAGCGTGAATGAACGATCGGGCAGTGGTGGTGCGTACAGGCGTTGTGGCCCCACAACATACTTTCTATGCTCCGTCCTCTTTGAGTGCCTCAGAGCGCTCCCGGTTTCTCGCAACTTCTGAGTGGCTCTAGCCCTGCTGTTGCTCTTCTGATATTTGTCTACTTCTTTCTGAATTGATGCACAGATTTCTTCCTTGCATTTGTTCTCAGTCTTCAAGGTTGCAACAAGCGCTATAGGTGTGTACTTCGGGGACAGATAACAGGGAAAAATGGATGCAAATGCTACTGTTCGGTGCAAAATATTGGGCTAAAGAGAGTGTGCCGCTCAAGCCTTCCCTGCATGCATCTATAGCGTGATGTTGCTTAAGATGAATCGCCATTTAATTTTTTTTAAATTTTCTTCCGCAGAAGTTATTTGAGCCTACTTAACCCAACCTATTTTGCCATGTTTTGTCATACTTCGCCACCTAGATATCATGTACCGAGATTTAAAGCGAAAAGTTGGCCCCTTTCTTTCGTTTTTATGGTTCATGTTCGGTGCACTGTGGTTGTAATTACACCGTCAATACAAATGCGCCGATTGATGCAAAGGGCACGTACACGCTATAGCAACGAAATTTCGGCACACGTTGGTCACCGAATGCCAACTAATAGAGCTCCTTGAGATACACGTGCTGTGCTGAGGGAGTTTTGGAGTGTATAATAGTTCAGATGATGTGATGGAGTGGTCGGAAAGGACAGGCGCCTTCTTGTCCGGCCTCGCTGTCCCTCTGCTGTGGTGGCGAGTAAGGGCAGCGGGAGAGGCGGATGGTGGTCGCCTTCTATACCAGCACTCGCGTCAGAGGAAAAACACAGATCTCAAGTATAGACTTAGATGCACTGTGCTACTTATACTACCACTACGAATGTGCTGGTTAACAATTCTTTTCGCTGCGGAATAACACAATTAAACAATGAGCGCTGCCTAAATATCCTCATTCCAACAAATATTCGCCTTCCAGAGCATTATTCCTTTTAATAGCGAGAATAGTTTCCTAAAAGCCTTCATCTGTTCGACTACATTGACAATCATTGTGGACTGTTTCGGCCCCATTATTTAATTTTTTCCCAGAAAGCAAGATTTTTACGGCGATGAAAACATTTACATGTCGACAGAAGAAACTTAAACAAGCGTGAAATATTTTACGAGCAGTTTAATTCCCACAGGGTACGTTATGGAATACCTTAAAACACCAAGTTAAATTTCCGGTGGTGCATAGCCTCCTGCACGACTCTTATTCCCGCATTTGAAAGGATATCCACGAGATCTTAAAATTATGTTTGCGGGCAACAGCGGAGCTGTTCCCAAACGGGCGGTCAATGAACTAATTTAAATATGTAAGGACATTAGGGTCGAGAATATGATATGCTGTCTTACTTCGGGGTGGCTTCTACACTCATGCCCATTGTCGGGTTTATTTCAATTGTCAAATTGATAGCTTGCGCTGAGATATTTAGTACGTTGGATATGGCAGCCTGCTGACCATTTTCACAAACTGTGCGGCACCGAGGCGCGATGCTCGTCACCAGCAAAAATGTTGCGGCCATACCAAGTTACACATGCTGTCGAAGCTATGCAACCACCTGGTTGGGAATTGAATACGTTGTGTTCAATTGCACCGTGCTTGAGAGCTGTATAGTTTCGGAGCTCAAATGAGAAGCCGGGTCACGTTCCCTCCCCTCCACCCCCTCATTTTCTGATCCGTCGCTTTCGTCTAGTGCAACTGCAGATCCAGACGCGCCAAGCGTATCACATTTATGTTTGCCAGCGACGAAGGGTGTTCTATGCCGCTTGTCGCCTCGTCCATCCTTCGCCGAATGGTTTCAATACCTGACCTGTGTGCTAGAGGTCCTGTGTTCGAATCCTCCCGCCGGACAATTGTTTATGCTTATTCAAATATTTATAACTACTTTGTTGAAAATCATTAGTTTGCAAAATGATAAAACCGTTTGAAGGCAAAAGTCGAGTGTACTAGATTGGGGGAGTGGGTCCAACGAAGGCTCTGCGCTGAGACATTTTTTATTGAAAATCCAGGTGGCGCCACCGTCGCTTTCTCCCGAATGAGCGGGCCCGCTCGCCGACCGGACGCTTGTAGCGTTGGAGACCCTGCCGCAGCTGCATGGATCTTTGACAGGCGGATACTCGGTGGCGGTAACACTGAGATTATTCCCCACCGATCTATTGTAAATAAAATGAAAAAAGTTGTCGCAGTTTCACCTGAAAGGCGAAGCATCAATTGCGATAGCAAATTTGTAGAGAGCTATACGGAGTAATGATAGTAGCTTTATCAGCTGTATAAACTTGGACATGCAGCAGCACCGGCAACACGCAGAACTGTTGTCAACGCCGTCGGCGTTTTGCCCGCGTTCGCACAAAACGCGTGCGGCGTTGGTGACTGTTGCCGGAGCCTCTGGGGGCGGCTCGGAGGTTTTCGACGACATCAGAACGGGATGCTCGTCGAGCACAGCTAAACGTCATCTTCCTCCCCCCCTCCACCCCCCCTCCACGGCCTTTCGCGCGTCGGAGGAAGGTGTGTTTGCTCTACATATATGGTGATTGTAAAGGAGGAAAGAGACGCCTACTTCTGCAGCCCTAATAAGGGAGCACGGCGCAGAACGCGCGTTTGTTCGCCGTGGGTTCACTCCCTGTGAAAGCGCGTCTCCCTCGCACCCTTTCACTCGCACATACAGCGTTCGGCGCGCGGCGACGTTGGCGCTGAGCCGTGCTCCCTCAAGGGCTGCAGAAGATAGCGCCAACCTTTCCCTTTCCCTTAAGAACCACTTACCACCTACCACGGCGACGATTTCATCTCCATTGACGTCATACGGAACCTCACGGTGACGACGACGACGACGGCGACGACGACGACGGCGATGCCGACGGCAGAAATTTTCTTTGGAGTGTCCATATAATTGCTATCGCAAAAAAAGCGTTACTAACCATTTTGTTGGCGCAAACACAGTTCATCAAGAAAAATAAGAGAAAGACATGTGATGTGAAAGGCCGGAAGAAAAACCGGAAAACAAACATCCCGTTTGCTGCGCTGCACTGGGGGTAAGGGGAAAGTTAAAAAGCAAAACCACTGAGAGAGAAAGAGCGATAGAGGTAAAAAATTCAGAGTCCTTCCACTACTGTGACGATGGAAGCCAGCGAAGCTGGGACTATGGTGGTTCTGCTATAGTGAATATTGCTATAGTGATTTTATATATTATCATTATTGACTATATTGAGCGTCTACGGCATGTTCGTCAAAGAGCGACGACACCGGAGTCTTGTTCTCGCCCGGCGCGATGGCCAAGTAATGCGTTTGCTGCGCCAAGTCCACCCATTCGTCATAGACTAGCGTATGAGGCACAGCGTTCATTGCCGCGGCATACTGCACGGCATCGTCAGGATCCTGCTGTCAAGATCCCATTGGATGCGGTCTCATGGCGAGTCCAAAGGGTAACTGCTGATAACAGCGCTAGCGGGATCTCTACGTCACGAGACAAAGGGGCACAAAGATTGGTGGAACGTGCCGCCGCCGAGCATCACGACACTTGTGAAAGAGTCATCGGTGGTGGTGAGGAGTATACCATTTGGCCATCCATCATACGTTTTGACACCTGTGCTAAGGCACAGCTTGCGGGACACTGCCATGCACATAGAGCTGAAAATGGTTTATCTACTTCCCGTGTATCTATCTGCTTCCGTCGCGGGACGCAATCTCCTGGAACCTAGCCTATAACAGCTTCACTCTAAAACACACACGCGCACACATAAAGTGATCACAGGAGTGTTAAAGTGATTCAACTATGGTTACTTGAACGAAGGAATGCCAGTAGCGCTTTCGTCACCGTCTGGTTCTCTCGTCGCAAGTTACATTACATACCGTCACTTTAGTACCTTAAGGACCCCGTTTGGGGGTGTTACATAAGGGGCGGGTCCCTTGAAAAAGGACGGTCATACATGTGCTCACGGCGACATGTGGCGGACAACTGCATCCATTTCTCTGCCTATATGAAGTAATTTCTTTGCTAATATTGCACCAATCCATAAACACTCTCTCAGAAGCATTTTACATCAATTAAATAATTTGACGCAGCACTCGGAACGCATGTGGTGGATGCAAGATGACTGCGGTGTAAATATATATACGCGATCGCGCTAAGTTAAGGGCCCCGTGTCGCAGAAAACCCGGTGTCGGTGCCGACGGAGTTCAACGTGAGCGATAATTTCCGTATATATTTAAGTATATGTATATGCCACACCTTGCTATATGACATGCGGTATATGCGGGTTATATTGCCACACCATTCAATCACCAAAGTTGCTGATAATCTTGTCTTACATTCTTGACAAAGTTATTCCTCGGAATTTTGAGAACGACAGCCCACAAACAAATCTCATGCCTTTTATGTTAAATCTTCCCAGAATGAAATATTAAAAGTGCGAAACGATAACAGAAACCTGAAAATCATGTTATATTTTTGGTGTGGATGAGCACAACCTCCGGGATCGGCCCACGCAAGAGGCCACAAGGCGCACTGAACTAAGGGCTCCACCCTATGAGGAAGTCGGTCCACCTCATCAACAATAAATGTTTTCTCTCTCTCACCGCCAGCGTTTGCCGGTAAACATTACGGTTACATAAGCTGCAGTACGCTGCCGGGAAACGTGAGAAGCAGTCAGGGATCTTTGAATGTTATCGCGTTCCACTCTTAAAGACAAAACTTTCTCTCTTTCTTTGCGTCAACATAAAGCTAAAAGCGAAATAACTCTTCGACAGTGGCAGGACTGACAACATGCTCAATGGCTGATATACATTGTGGTGCTGGGATCTGACCGTTATGTTTAGGGCATCGTAAAATTTTTTTATAAACTAGTGGTTAATAGGACAAATCATAAAAGAACGATTCAGCCGTCACCCTGAACGCAGACTCTGATGCACGATCTCAACCGCATTCCAAAGGACAATTTTTTGATACGATAATATTGGGTGTGAAAAAGATAAGATAAAGAGGCTGCACCTTGCCCAAATTTTTCAAGGGGCAATCTCTTAAGAAATTAGGCTGAGACCGTCTATTGGCAGCATTATTTAGTTTTTAAATAAATGAAGGATATCTGTTCTTTCTTTATATATAAAGACCACGTGCGCCTAGTATTTACCATTCCACCAACTAATAAGAAAAAAGAGGTTTCCTCGCCCCACATGCGCTGCGCCAACAAATACAATATCATTAAAAATCTGCGTTTCCAGTAGAAAGGAAAGCACTAAAAGAGAGTGGAATGTATCTTTCACCACAAATAAGGTATTTTGGGAAGCACTTTACAAATATTGGTTGCGGGTTGTGTTTTGGTCCGTTATCTCTGTTCGGGCACACAAAGGACTAACCTAATACGAGCCGCCCAAACGTACTACTTACTCCTTTCGTATAGTCATCTCGGTTCCCCTGTCTCCTTTGTTGCCCTTGTTCCCTCATCATATGCAAATGTGTAGTCCGGTGTCCGCAGGAATTGCATCACAACTTCCTTTCACTTTCGCTTATATTTTCTTTCATACATTGCGTCTCGCCTCTTAACATGGTGCTCTCTCGTTAATCCCGCCTGAGCGCTAATGAGCAATGGGCGAAAAGAATAATAGTACCAAAGATCGGACGTCCCCGTATGTCATTGTTCAGCATCCGACCACTGACCTCCACGCCATGCCATTCTTGGAACGCTGTCGTCAGGTAATCCCGCAGCCTAGTTGTTGATGGCCCCTTGATTGGAGGGCAAGCTGCATGACGTGCACTTGACGTCACCACTGTGCGCGGTTTTCTCTTGAGAGAGAATGTTGGCGCTGGGTCTTCTTTCTGAGGTCGCTCCGCAGCACTTATCGCTGCGGCACATTTTCTTTACTTTAACACTCCTGTTGCTTCTTGTTTCGTCATTACAATTGAGCATGATAATTGCGATGGAGAATGCCCAACTGCCGTGATATCCGGACAGCTATTTCGAATCGTACTGCCTACTCGTAAAATGGTTCGCTCTCATTGAATGAACACACTCTGCGCTGCTATTACAGCAAGCCTATCACTTGAGCTTTACGCATTGAGAGACATGCGCTCTTGCATTCTGCTGGCATGAGTACTAATTACGAAAAGGAGTGCCCCCCCGAACTACGGCTTGTACTCCTTTTCGTCACAGAGTATTGCCTCATACGAAAGTTCCGATCATAATATTCCACACTGAATACGTATGCGACGAGAACTGATTCAGTAATTACACAAAATAAGCAATTACAGAGCATGCATCAGTATACTAAAGGAGGGTCACTGCTTAAAAATAGTGAATGTAAATTACCTTCAAAGAGATTGGAACTTTCTTTTGTCATCCCACGTGACCAGCGAGGGACACCGCTTGTTTAAATTTTTGAGGAGAGGATGAAAATTGATTTTATTCGAAGAGCAGCTTTAAAACAAAATATTGTACACGCGGATTGAAAAATAAAAATAAAATGAAGTGTTCGGAACAACAGCACATAGTATTGTTCATAGTGTTGGCCGCAAGTGGAAGCGACGTTAGTCCGATAACAGTTTTCTTCCCCGTAAAGATGTTTTATTTACTTTTTCACATTTTTTACCACAAAATTTGGATCCACTCTACGCTTGCTCAGTAGATGATCAACGGTTTGGTTGTGAAAATTTGCGTCGTCCAGAAAGAAAGAACATCAAAACTTCATTAAGAAACTTCTAGAGCTGCCAGACCATTTAGACCACTTAAAAACTTGCGTAGATTAATCTTTTCCAGCTGTATAACCTATAATAACAGAAATGCACTAGGCATCGTCCTGTCAACATTTCTTTTTAATTGCAGAGGACTGCTTAAGTTGCGTGTACATACAGAACTGGTTGACATTCCTTCCTCTCCAAAATTGAAGCTCAGGTAACTATGAAGCGTACTCTAGATATCATCCACATAAAAAATGAATTTTCGCTTTGAGCAATAAGAAACGTCTAATCATTTACTAAGGTTATTTTTTAGCTCCATCTCTCTGACCCTGTATTTGCTAAACGTGGCATTATTATGAGGTCTCGGAGCTAGGCATCGCGAAGCGCACCCGCTTAAACTTAAGTGCAAGAAATAGGGAACAAAACGCACATGACTTTTTCTGGTGCTAATAAGCCAATTCTCGCTTGATAATGAACTTGCAACATTGCGTAATAAGCGTTGTGGACAAGTAGTTTAATTGTCCTGATATACCAATGGTGAATTGTGTGGAAAGTGTTATGATATTTCCTCCATTGCTCCAGCGGTTATCGAGTCCACTGGCAGGTTATGTGCAACTTTCTATTCGTGTATATACGCATTCACAGCTACACTTCAACTCTGCCCATGCGCGTCGACACCACGCCTATACGGTAAAAGGCAAACATGCCGGTTGCGTGGTCTACCACGTAACCTTTGAGCGTACACGGTCAAAGGCTCAGCGATAATTCTGTCCGAGTGGCATAATAAATCGAGTTGGCCTGATGAATATTGATAAACGCTGGACCGGGAGCACTCCCGTCATTCATCACGTGTCTCGACGCGCATGCTTATTTGATGCAAACGCACGCTCAAGCTGACCGAGTATCTCTGGCGTCATGAATAAGTAAGTCACCGCATAGCCTATACTCGGTCAACGTCAGGCCGATGAGGAATGAATTATTTGTAGCAGCAGAGCGGTAGCTCCCATGTCACGCTTCTGCTGTCTGCGCCGAAAGCGCTCGTGTTATGGAAGGCCTAGCAGCGGGTTCTAAGTACTTGCAGCGATAAGAGCGAAGAGCCGCTGCCGACGGAATATGCGAAAAGAGCGAGGAATGGTTCAGTTTCAGCCACGGCAAAAGTTACTCGAGCTTTTCGTGCTCGTGCAGAAACGATTCCTATTTTCATTAGTGGATGCTCTCAGCGAGCCTAGGTGTGTGCATTTGACCGTATAGCCACACCATGTTGCTCTATTACGAGTCTGTCTATAATGGCTAGTGCTATTTGTGCGTTTATGTGATGCCTGTGTACACCATAGCTATCATCCAGCTCCTGGAGCAGCATGCCAGGCCATCAGGCATGTTAACATCCTGAGCTTGTGATGAAAGTTTCTATGTCTTCCTCTCTATTCAAGAGAGGAAGCAGAAAGACTGGGAGGCTAGCTAAAAAAATCCGTTTTCTGCCTAACACTGGCGGGCATGTGAGTAGAAACATAAGAAAGAAATAGAGGGAGGCAGTGCACGCACATGATCATTGCCGTTCACAGCACAGGATAACCGTTAGCACTAGTCAGCACTAAAGTCACTTTTGCAGGTTTCTTCTTAAGAGCTGCAACAATGCAATCGTAGAGTTGCTACGACGGTGACCCCAGTAATTACATTGCCAATAAAGTTATTTGCGGTGCGAGTTGACCCATCGTACAGGATTGATGCTGAGTTAGCGCCGATTTCGTCGTGTGAACCTGGCGTTTCGTTGAATTTTTTTTCATCTATTCCACCCCGTACGCTGACATTCTCGTGAAACGCAGACTTGATAGGGGGGAGAAAACGTGGTCTAATTGTATTGTACTGGCATCCGGTGCTCAAACTAGACATGCCTTCTCCCACCATAAAATATAACGGCCTAAGTGTATAATATAGACTTTCGTGAGAGCTCATAGTCCGTAATTTATGTGTTCCACCAACCACTCTTTTTGGAGCCTGTCTTATAGTCATTTCATTTTAGTTAATTTCGCCTTAAAGACGCGACAGTACCACATAAAATAAAGGATGGGGGGAGGGAGGGGTGGGAGTGGGGGGGGGGGGGCTTGTTCAGGGATTAACATAAACTGCATCGATAAAATACAACTCAAAAATACGAACCGAAAACATCAGGAAGGCATATGAGAACCAAATAATCGGTAAACAGTTATTACTGACCGTAAGTATAAATTTAAAGTTGCGTGCATGGCAAATCTACAGTAAGTAAGCATCGTAAAGAAAACCTCAGAAATTAGAGTGCACAATACGCGACTTAGGCTCAATGCGCCAATGTCTAGTGAGCGTTACTAAAGCTGATCGTTTATTTTCCCTCGAAATAATTTGCGGTCAGTGCACGAGATAATGGTATCGGCTGGGCTGTTTCAGAGCATAATTGCTCAAGAAAAATAAAAAACAAAGAAAGTTACATTGTTTCTGTTCGCACATAAGTCGTTTATGAGGACGTAATTAAGTCAACAGCAAAAGCAAATTACGTTGCTGAAGCACTATTCTTGTAAATACTGCACGTGTTGTACAACGACGCACTGGGAAAACTGAATATTACACAGAAAGGAACTCGCTTTGGAAGCGTTCCAAAACACTTCGCATATACTCGTGCAATAGCACCCACACAGGACACGCTTTGCAGAAGTTGTATTTTGGGTGAAAACGGTTAAAGTGGCTGGTAGTGAAATTAGGGATTTAACGCTGTCTTATTTGGAACGTACACATGCTCTTTGGGTTTCAGAAACCGTCAGCCTTGTTTACTGTCAATTTAGGCATCTCGAAGGGTCGAATAAATTTGTGCCCACGCTTTGGCAGTGCTCAGTTGTGCCTTTCAGGTTGAGTATAGTTCTTGCTTCGGACTTCCTTATGAACAAGATAACTCGTGGTTTAAGACAAAGAATAATTACTGTTCATCTTTTAGACATCACTTTTGTAAAAGAAAATACTGAAAACGAAACTTCAATCTGTAGGGAAAGTTTTGAAGAGTCGGCCTCCATCCGTATTCAAAATATATCTCCTGCAGTGTATAAGACTGACAAGTGGAGAAATTCAGGAAAGCATCTGAGTAGGGCAGGCCCATTCCGGTAACGGAAAGGCCAAAAAAATTTGAAGAAGAGGCCGAACGACAAGAAGAAAGAAATAGCCGGGTCTTCTCTAAATCTCATATGACCAAAGCAAAAAAAAAAAAAAATAGTACAGAAGAAGCTAGTCAGACTGCGGTGACATCAGGCGTCTTCAAGGAAGCGTGCTCCGAGGGCAAACTGCTCGAAAAGAACAAAAAAAAAGTATTTGAAACGGCGAGACAGAAGACTAAGTTTCAAGAGTAAAAGAGAAGTGGCAGCATGTATTCATTTTTTCTTTCGTTGGCGTTCCAGCTTACTTTTCTTTGACTCTGGGAGGGGTTTATTGCCTGACGTGTTTACAGACTGTCTGCTTGATCTTTTTGCTACGGTTTGTACTCCTTTTGGCGCCGGCTGGAGGCGAGCAACTGATGTGACGCTCGACCCTTGCTTTCGCCGTCCAGCTTTGGTTGACACGAGTCAGCGGGTGGCACGAAGGTCAGCAAAGCAAGCTCGCGAGATTGGAAAGAGTGTCATCACCGTGCGAAGGCAGTGGATGGACGGGACGAAGCGTGTCAGTCACTCAGCCAAGAGAAGCCCAAGAGAAGGCTGGATATTGCGATATGGGTCAGAGTTTCTCCGTTTTACCGCGCACGCGCAGCAAGACTCGTTTATTGGCAGCTAACCGCCTCGATGTCTGCGCAGATGGTGAAATCGGGGAGCTCGCGAGAGTTTTCAGAGATACCCTGAGCTGACAAAAAAAAAAGAATGGCGCTGTAGGAAACATGGTGGAGAAATGTGCGAGACGCTTGTATAGAGAACTAGACTCCATATAGTACTGCTATTTTCAGTACACATTGCCACAAGTCATGATTCTCGCACTATACACGAAGAAAGTTAATTTCTTACATGGGTCAAGCATGCCTTTGAGTCTTTGACATCAATCGTGTTGGTCCTTACCGCGCATTTATTGAAGTGCTTGAGGAGACATTGCTTTCAGATTATTTCAGGCCGTAGGGATAGAACCATCACAAAAAGCATTACTTTAAGTAGTATATATATATATATATATATATATATATATATATGTGTGTGTGAAATATGTCACTTAAGCACCAACAATCAAAGCTAATCGTACGTGCCTTCGCAACAGAAACAGCGCCCTGTAGAGTTGTAACATCACGTGTACTGACGTTTCCCATGTTTTTCCTCCAAGAAATTTTAAAATGTGTGAAATGACCGTTAGGCGTTTCTTCAGGTAGGCCACATGAGGACTCCAGGTGAGGTCTCGATCAATGATCACCCCTACGAATGTATGCGTCCTGGCGTAGGACGTCATCGGCTTCCACGTAAACGCGACCAGCGCACATTACTCAGATGAAACCTGGAGGCCTTGTTCGCTAAGATACGCCGATATTGAAGTGGCGGCTTTTTGAAGCCGCACGCGCACCTGAGGATGTGTTACACCTGACGTCCAGACGCAGATGTCATCGGCGTACATTGATATCTGGACAGCACTTCGTGTGGACAACACTACACATACCGTGGTGTTCCCCAAGGTGGCGTCACTTAAGGTAACGTCGGAAAGATGCGTGGAACGCATCTTTCCTTATCTTTCTGTCTCCGCTTACCCCTTGCCCAGTACAGGGTAGCGAACTGTATATCTTTCTTTTGGTTAACCTTCCTGCCTTTCGCATCCAAATAATCTCTCTCTGTCTCGCCTTACATTGAAAGTCATGCTGAAGTGGTCATGGCCATACATAGTCTGATATGCCAACATATGTGTAATAAATGTTGTCTGGGTGCTGCTGCTGCGTTGCCTAAAAGACCGCACGCAGGCACCCACTGCCATCTTTACTACCCTCATAGGTGTCCAGGCTGCTTCCCTTGTTATCTAGAGAAGTACTCAGTGATAAAACAAATCGTACCTTGATGCCATCACTGAAACAAGTATACGTCATCAATAGCGATATTCCTTTAATAAAGCAAACCTTTCTAACATTTCTATGCCTAGATTTCTAAACGTTGGGCTGCAATCGCACGTCTACGTCAATCGTGCCAACACTAACCTCCTTGAGATGATCGCCGCGCGCTGATGACAGTGATTATAACCGAACTATGGCACTTACCTAAAACTGGGATTGACCAGAAACTGGGTGGTATACATTTAAATTATGTAGAAATAAATAAATGAGTATAAGGCAGTGTAACAGTTGTGTCGGCTTCCGTTACGCTCCAGTTTCCTTGACGCCAGAGACGCAGGAATGAAATGGGGAAATTTATAGCACTTCAAAAACCCCTTCACGAAATCTCTCGCTTCGCACTGATTGAAAAATGTGCGTTGGATATGCATAACCCTTTTTTTCCTTCATCGAGCCTAATGGCATACAACAATGGTACCCGATACATGGTTTACTGCACTTCCCTTTACCAAATGCCATGTCTCTAGTATCAACTGCTTTCTGCCTTTATCTTCGTAGTCACTGCACAGCCAAGAGTCATCTCCGAGTGCGTTAATATCATTCGGACTTCTTACTCCAATATCCATCGCTGGGCGCGTCTAGATCACCGAGTGCGTCAAGATCATTCGGAGTTCTTCTTACTGCAATATCCATCATTGAAAGCGTCTAGACGTAAAAATGCCTAAGCAAGGTCTCTTATCATTGGGTTAGGTGACATAGAAAAAACTCCGCGAAAGCTAGTACCAGCTGAAACAGCTGCAACGCCAGCATTGTCTGCCCGTCGTCGCGGCAGGCATTTGCTTGTATTGCTGTGTCGTAGCCAAGTGCATTGCCTTTCATCACATAGATGGAATGCGCCATTGAGGATGTCGCAATGGGCGAGGCTGACTTGTGTAGGGAAGAGACAAACTGGCCACGGGCTCTGGATTTCTGATCGGTACGACGAAGTCTAGGATCAGCAGCTTCTAGTATGACGGCACTAAGACCAAATCAGAGAAATCAAGCCGAAGAAAAGCATGAGGCACAGCCCAGCCCCAACCCTGAAATTGGTTTCCACGCCACCGACGGAGCGAACTAGCTGAGTAGACATTTCGGGAATTTGCGACGTTCGCCCGCCGATGGAGAAGGCTGTGGCGTCTCATCAAATCTTTGCAGCGGTAGTGACAGTGAAGGTATACGTATTGGACGAGTCGCGGAGTGCATTATCGGGACAACGCAATCCAGGGGGCAGTTTTTCTCATTTAGGAGACGTGTTGACGAGGAGTAGAAAGCCAGACAAGCAACATGCAGTGGCGTGGAGAGAAGGATGGCAGAGAAATGGCCGGTGGCCTATGCAAGGCTTCTTGTCTCCAAAACAGCTGCAGCCCCGCAGTATTTTTGCTACAATGCGTCAAATAGCGACGTTCTGACCTAAAGCCCTGGTAGGAAGACAGAAGAATATCCCGAGAAGAGCGACTGTCGTTTAGGGATTTGCTGCGATAGATTTGTGGTATCAATCCACATGTGTAGTAAGCTTTTAATTAGGAGGCGCGTGCAGGATGACTTATCCTCCTGCACGTGCAGGAGGATTAGGAGGCACGAGCGTCAAGTGCAAATGTGGCACTTGACGCTCATTAGGCCTACTAAGTAGAAGAAAAACGGCTGAACGGAGTTGTGAGTTCAAAACAAGTTAACTTGCAAGGGATTTTCTTTTTTTCGACAATTTTCACTGTATTGACCAAGGTGGCAAGCAAGCATCAGTTTCAGTTGTGGAATAATATATTATTGTAAAAATAGGAACGACATTGCAATGCAGTCTAGGGATGTCTGTGTATTGTTAAGTAAACTTCAAAAACTACTGCGAATGGCTAATAGGTATAAAGCATAATACACAAATAACAGACGGCGAACTGGTAACGTTTGTTGCCAGAGCGAAATGAATGCATTCTTAGTAACATACCACCTTGAGAAAGACACGTACCTTGCTAAAGACCAAGCACACTGTATCATTCACACGTCCTTTTTCTTAGGAACCTCTCGTAAGTGCATGTTCAATTCACCGACCAGAGCGATTACATTGTGTCTCGTTATCAAGTTCCACTGGCACTACTGTCGAAACAAGATCTGTCTGATAAATTTGGTGGACATCGTAGGGAATACTTTCAGGAGATTGAAAAGCCTTCTTTGGCTTAGAACATAAAGTATTTTGGGGCACACATTTGCCATTTAACCAGCTACTGTAATTTTCACGACACATAATTAATTTTCTATCTCAGTCTGACAAGTCTTTATTTTCAATCTAGTGATATCACAATAAATTAAATGACAGCTCTACTAAAAATAATTTACTGTTATCATGGGCGCACGCCGCTTGTCGCATTGACGAACAGGAATTTTAAGGGCAAACGAGCACGAAGCCGGTGCACAGCTACTGCCACTGTCTACCTAAGCCGTTTAAAAAAATGTTTTGAGTATTTGGTTTGTACGTTTAAAAAATAAGACCTCAGAATTGCGGTCTCAATAAATTGTAGTCTTGTGTTAAATTGCACAGCGCTATTTCACTGTTTGAATTTTTAATTGCAACAATAAGCTGCTGCTGTTGACACAAAAATAACACGAAAGATGACCTCACCTATTTATTTTGTGCAGAATAATTTATGTAACAAGCGCTCACTTGCGACCGCTGTATTACCAATAATCCTGGTAAAGAAAGATTGCTGTAATACTGGCCATCAGTAGTGGCGAATGAAAACCTTCGTATAACACGAATGCAATGTGAAGCAATGCGAGAAAGCAGCTCGAATGTAAAATTCACGAAGTGGCACAACCGCAAGCATGACGTGTCGGTGGGAGAAAAAAAATCAAACAAAAAAGTCCAGGTACTAAGTTGTTAAGCATGAATAAAGGCAACGGGGAGAAACACCGGCACAAGAGAGGTAAAAAATATATTTCATTAAACTAACCACTAGAGGCATATTTAATCTAAACATCATATCGTACTAAGATAGGTCATGCGCGTGTTACATTTCGCCGTTCCGCTCAAGCTGCCGTACTTGCACAGTGTATAGCAACGCTGGGTCGGTCTCATTAGGCTCGTCGCATTTGCTAAAAAATACCGTCTAAACCCGAATAACTTAATAATTTTTTTTTGGTTTTACGTGCTAAAACCCCGATACGATAATACTGCACGCTGTAGTGGTAGATTACGGAATAATTTTGACCACGTGAGGTTCTTTAACGTGCAACGAGTGCATAGTACACTGTTACTTTTTGGCCTTTCGCCACTATTGAAATGCGGCAGCCGCAGGCGCAAATCGACCGCGGCACCTCGTGCTTAGTATCCGCTAAGCCACCCCGGCACGTTGTCGAAGGCTTCATAAGAAAGGTGCGAACTGTTGTCGAGACGCCTAGCAGAGCTGCTGTGGTAGAGTATAACGGACGCATAGAGAGTGTGGAGTTATTCTTTGCATGTGTCGACATTTGCTGCATGCTCCATAATTTTTCACCGCAGTGCCACCATGCGTATCGCCAGTGACAACGCTCTGATCACGTTAGCGTTCACTCCGTGAGCTACGAAGCTACTTCGATCCTTTAACTTTATCTGTGACCAGTCTTCTTTCTTGAAGTTGGCCTTATTTTTTTTATTTGCGTATGACTTTCAATAGAGTGTAGCGCTTTGACGGCACACGATGAAGGAAAGAACGACATTCAACATATGCCACATTTTCCTTGTATCGTCGTCATGGCGTGTTATTTCTTAGTATTAATACACCAACTAGGCTAATTATCTACCTGACTGCTAGTAAGGTGATGCTGGCGTATGCAGACACATAGAGGAACTTCCTCCGAAACTTTTGGCAATGGCTAAGCCCGTACTTGCGTGGGACTTGCTCGCTTATGCAGCTTTGGCTGCAAACTGTGCCTACGCAAAACACTCGCGTGCAGTGCGCGCGCACATCTTCAATCACGCGAATGCCAAAACTGGAAACACTTTCGGGGCGTCGTCATTAGCATCACAAAAGCTGGCCTTTGCTCAGATCGACTATGTCCCCTTTCCGTATTTGTTTTCATCCGTTCTTCCTCTTTGGTTTCGTTTTTTTTTTTCGTTTCTCTTCTATTTTTGCTCATTTGCTCTCTCCCTTTTCCGCGTTCCAACGTGGTGTTCGCCTCTGTGAACTTTGCTTGAATAGATTAGCGTTTCCTCTGCGCATTTCTCTTCTCTCAGTACGAAGTGCCGGGGCTGCATAAAGGACGCCGTCGGGGCAGGAACATCATTACCATAACTTATAGTCGCAGCCGCCAGAACTTGGCCTCGTCGCGCGGCGTGTGGCAGCGTATTCGCGAAACGGATGGAATCGGGCACAGCGGAGAAAGGGAGCTGAAAGGAATGAGAAAATGCGTGCGCAGCTTTGCTCATGAGTTGCTGCACCCAAGTCAGACTCCATGACTTTTGTACGGCATTAGTCTTCCGGGTTGCTTGTTGATTCCCTATATTAGGCATAGCGTATGACCGCCGCGAGACATCTTTAGGGCCACGCGAGATGACGCGTATTCAACAACAGGAGAAAACCCACCTGACGATTTGAGCGCCGAAGGGGGTAGTCTACGTTCTCGCAGTCTATAGACCAAATAATTTTTCTTGGGGGGGGGGGGGGTGGCGCAGCGTTTTGAAGTGTTTTGACAGATGTAATGAGTGATGTCTACCCTAACAAAAAAAAAAACTGAGAACTTACGTCATCTCCGATATTCCGAGCACTCTGTGGTAGAGCACTGCACGGGCTCGGGCTTACCCGAAAGCGCGGGCTTACCCGAAAAACCTGCCCTACCCGACCCGGCCCACGGGCCGGGCCGGGTAGGGCAGGTTTTTCACAGGCCCGGGCCGGGCTCGGGTATTTTGACGCGTGCCCGGGCCGGGCTCGGACTTTTTAGTGGTGTGCATGTAATGTGCAGCGAGTTATCCTCGCGCGTCTCGAATCTGAAAGATCTGTTGCCCCGGCGCAGCTGGAAACAACTAGCAGTGCAACTCCTGTGTACTTCCCTTTTCTTCCGTCGTATTTTGCGCTGTTTGAACAGAATGTAAAATTCCAGAAAGACCGAAGTCGCCTCAAACCAAAGGACGCCCTTGTATTGCTTACCTAAATCAATGTAATTAATGCTTTCAGCGCGGTGCAAGCGCGTTCGCCACTTCCAGATTCTTCAAAGGCGAATTGGTAAAACGATGACTGGTAAGCTAAGATAATTCGTCACGCGGCTGAAATATGGCACTGCGTCCATTCATGATTGCACGCATGTTCTCAACCGGCCACCTTACAGCGCACATTACGCTGCACCATGGAGGAACGAGAAGTTTTCTTTCTCTATTTACTCCATCCATGCGCTGCGCTCAAGACCGGTCGTGGCTGCGCTTCGGCTAGAGTGTACTATAGAATACGGTTGAGGTGGGACGAGCGGCTGGCCGGGGCGGCGCATGCTTTGCAGTGAGGCGCCCGACGTGAAAAAATACTGTGGCGGCGCTGCAATAGAAGTGTATTGGGCCGCATCAAGAACGCGCCGCTGGAAACTGCTGGCGATACTGCCCGGCAGGGTCATTCCTACTACTTTGCGTGCTGGTATTTGCGTTCAGACCGCTCAAATGGTGTTCATAATTGCATATGACATGAATTTATGCCTTACGAATAAATTCCTTTCATTCTCTTCTTTAGTTTAGTTTTTTTTTTAATGCCGCTCAGTGGTCTTCTTCGGTCTCGGGCTGGGTTCGGGCCGGTTTCGAGTCGGGCCGGGCCGGGCTCGGGCCTAAGGTAAAGGGGTAGCGGGCCGGGCCGGGCGGGTAACGCAAATTATTTCCTGGCCCGGGCCGGGCCCGGGTCTCGCCATAAAATTTTCGGGCGGGCTCGGGCGGGCAGCCTAACGTAAAAACGGGCCCGGGCCGGGCCCGGGCTGAAAAAATTGGCCCGTGCAGTGCGCTACTCTGTGGTATATAGCTATCGCAGCAATGGTGAGCCCTGTAATCGTTTGCGCGCCTGTCCGAAGAAAGTTGTCCGAGTGGCGTTCTTACCATTAAATATTGTACAGCCAGATGGAGCTGTTATTCAGAGAAGCGCAAGCAGGCGAGAATGCATGAGAATAAATGTCATCAGTGGGGTTGAGAGTCATAAAAGTAAGGGAGCTTTGTTTCCGGAAATGGTGCTAACGTCATGCGCTGCCATAAATGTAAACACTGTGTAGAGGCATTATGGAACCTACTGCATCGTTTTATCTTATTGTCAAGAATTTCTATTGCATTTTTTTTCTATTCGTTCCTTTTACATCGCATTTTTGGGAGAAAAGTAGACGTCAGCAGAAAAGAGAGGCCGATGCTTTTACAGAAATTGAACGCCTTCGACTGATCTAGAGCGATCTGTGCGAATCCTTTACGTTGTTGGTTTTTCTCACGAACGAATGACATTTACGAGCTATCAATCTCCCTTCTATGGCCCTTAGGCTGATGTCAGGCTTCTTCTGCAATAATGTGTGCGGCGTAATTCAGGCAATTTCATTCCTGCGATCTTGAGAAAGATTATGCCAATCGTAAAAGTACATCAGCAGTTTTCCGGGGATGCCATTCTTCTTTCAGAAACCAGAACATGGTCAATAGAAATGCTGTGGTTTTCAGCAACATATTTTTTTCTGGTATTGCTCAAATTGCGGTCGCTGTACTGAACAGAACAGATTAAAAAACAAAACATTTACGTACATTTATATTTCCCACGTTCGCGTTGGAAGAAATATATTTTTAGCCATAGAGCTGTAAGGCACCACAAGCGACGACAGACACAGAATCTACTTGCGCTCAGTGTGTTTGTACATTATGTTGCTCTTTGCCTTCAATTGTACTTCACAATTACCCCGGAACCGATTGTTCAAAATAATTATCCTGGATACCAAGTGCGGTGAATGTGAAACCCTACGGGAGGGGTTTACTCATGTTCTTGTCATCTGCTTTCTAGAAATTTAACAATAAATTGGTCCAGAACTCTGTGTTGCTAAAGACTGTGAAAATAAACCTTGAACTATGTTTCTAATTCCTCGAGAATCACGTGAAAATTCAAGATGCAGCAACAACGTGGCTATGTATTGCACGTAGTTCCATCTTCATCCCTGCCTATAGGTAATGAAGTGCAGTTTTTACCTTAGAAAACACGAAGAGATCGTTACTTCCATGTAAATGGAGATGCAGCCTTTCGCATCTGACCACAGTATTCAAACAAAAAGAAATACTTTCACATTTGTAGCATACCAGTACACAGTACAAAAGAGAGACAGAAAATTGATTTACAGAAAAGCAGAGAGGTCGGCCTGGGCTGCTACTGTAGAGTGGCAAGCCAGAGCCTGCTACTGCTAGCGCACAGTGAGAATTGTCGCATAACCACAAAAGCGAGCAATATGTGGTGACTAAAACGTGGAAGTCACGTTAATTTTCGTGCATAAATTTGAAAACAGTGAACGCCATGTAAGTTTATGAAACACTCTATCAGCAGCTGAAATCCGTCAAAGTCACGCATATGATATTTCCTCTCTGGATACTAGGGCAGTCATATCGCTCTCAATCACGTGGCTAATGCGAAGATTCACTAATAGCTTACTTGGTGAAATAAAGGCGACCTTCTAATAACTTTCTTTATCAAACTTCTCTGATAAAACCCGCCTTAGAATAAAAGAGCACGTGGATTAACCAAATGTCATTATATCGTGACTTCACGATTAGTGAATCAAATTGCGTAAGGCAGGAACACAGGGTTCTTTATTCGATGTTCGTGAGTAGGCATCACCTACAGTGCACTCTTCTGCGTTCTTTGCAGAATTGGCTGCTCATGACCTATATATATATATCTTAGCACGTCATGGTGATTTGATTGAATATACCTCTAGAGGTTAGTTTAATGAATTACTGGGGAAAAGGGACGGGGAGGAAAAAGGTAAATGATTGATGATGACGATGATAAGAGTGGGATGTGTGTATATACAAGTTTACAACGCTGTGGCATCTCTAAAGCCGTGCGTCCAGCCCAGTGGCTTCTAGAAAGACTACAGCGGCACTGGTTATCCGGGCTGCGCTGTTTGCATTGGGCCAAGGACCTAAAAGAAACTCGTCTGATAGGGGCCTCTTATCGACTTTCGCAATTGAAGAGACCATTTTTTGTAACTCTTGCGCGCACGCGGGACAAACGCAAAATATATGATCAAGTTTAGACACTAGAAAGCAGCTTAAATAGTGATTACGTCCCATAGCTGTATTCGGGTCTCAGTAGGGTATCACAAATCGGGGAACATCGTTTTTTTATTGTTGCTCACGTACCGCGACTGCATGGGAAATTAGTCTGTTGAAAAAGCCTGCTACTTAAATATAGTGATCATCACTATCACCATCATCATCATCACGCTATTTTTATATCCACTGCAGGACGAAGGCCTCTCCCTGCGCGCAGTCACCAATTAACCCTGTCTTGCGCAAGCTGATTTCAACTTGCGCCGGCAAATTTCCTAATTTCATGATGCCACCTAGTTTCATGTCGTCCTCGACAGTGCTTCCCTTCCTTTGGCTCCCGTTTTGTAACTGTACTGGTCCACCTGTTATCTACCTTGCGCATTGCACGGCCTGCCCAGCTCCATTTTTCTTCTCCTAATGTCAACTATAATATTGGCTATTCTAGCTTGTTCTGTGACCCACACAGCTCTCTTCCCGTCTCTAAACGTTAGGCCTAACATTTCTCGTTTCATAGTTATCTGCGTGGTCCTAAACTTGTTCTCGGTCTTCTTCGTTAACCTCCACGCTTCTGCCCGAAGTATTAGCACCGGTAGAATGTAATGATTGTACACCATTCTTTTTGAAGACAGGGGGCAAAAAAAATATCTCCAATACACTATATCAGAGAAAAACGTCATTAGTGTTCTCAGACATTGTTCAGCACCCGGTTAGGATCAGCGTCTTGTATTTCACTTCATGCGGTTGCTCCCAAGTTTTTATAAATTCGAGCTTGCGCTATCTTGCTTGGACAGACAAATGGCATAAATGGTAAGAGAAATTAAGCGCCAATGCCCAGGCAGCCCGCTTTGGGCAGGTAGTCTAGGAGTCACTTAAACGTTACCGTTACCGTCAAAGCCATACCACGCGCAGTCAGAAGATTGATAACTCTCGGAAGAGTCACGTATGCGAGGCCTGGCTGAGATTTTTTTCATGGTGCTTGCACTACTCGTTCGTTTCGTCTGTTTTATTATAATGATCGCGTCATCAGGATTGCATGCTTCCAGTCACCTAATGGTGCCTTTTTTTCTTGCCGTACTTTACTTTCGCTATGTAAGGGGAAGACCAACGTTTGTTTCTACTTGCCGACATAATCCTACGGTAACTTTACTATTAGCGTGCAGTGGTAATTATCGCTTAACCTCAAGAGCGAGCAATATGTGGTGACTAAAAGGTGAAAGTCACGTTAGTTTTCATGCATAAATTTGAAAACAGTAAATGCCATGTAAGTTTATGAAACACTCTATTAGCAACTGAAATGCGTCAAAGTCACGCATATAATATTTCCGCTCTTGATACTAGGGCAGTCATATCGCAGTCAATCACGTGGCTAATACGAAGATTCAATAATAGCTTACTTGGTGAAATAAAGGCGACCTTCTAATAACTTTCTTTATCAAACTTTTCTGATAAAACCCGCCTTCGTATAAAAGAGCACGTGGTATAACCAAAAGTCATTATATCTTGATTTCACGATTACTCAATAAAATTGCTTAAGGCAGGAACAAAGGGTTTTTTATTCGACGTTCGTGAGTTGGCATCACCTAGAGTGCACTCTTCTGCGATCTTTGCAGAATTGGATGCGCTGGAAGTTTAGCCATTGATTGTGGCCGCGTGGATGAAGACTCAAGGCAGCTTCTTTTGGAACCCTTCAGGACAATTTGCCGACACACCGACTGATATAAGGAGTAATACCATAAGTGCTACGCCCTTCTATCTGAAAATACTCAACAAACACAAGACAGAAGCCCAACTTCGTATGCTCGACAGAAGCCCAACTTCGTATGTTCGACATACTTAAGTGGCAGGTTTCGTCTTTCACAAATGTTGGACTGGGCACTGTTACTTGTCGTTAAATGAAAAATGAAATGAATAAAGAATAAAAATGTCGCTGATTAGGACTATAAAAAGGCTCTTCATTAAACGACCTAAGCGAGAACCGCTACCATTTTTTTAAATATTATAGCCCTCGCTAAAGGTACTGCTGGTAGCAGTATTATTACTGAGAAATACGTTTAGAAATCTCTCAGTTTTTATCGATGGCTTCAGCCAAGACACTTGTGTGCACTTACCTGAGGCACTGTTTGGAGTTTGTCCTTGACCTATACTTCATATTTAACAGTTGCTCCCTTAGGTAAGGTATTGGGGAACAGTATTCCCCTGTATTGGGGAACAGGGGTAGGGGGGAGGGGAGTCACAAATTGAAGCTATTCATCACGGCAAATTTTCCTTTGCAGACCTTCCAAAAGGGCGTGGTGAAACGTGAGAGTATGAAATTGCACGGACATTGGGAGATTTACTTGACGAAAACTACGCTCGCTTACGGACCCCATATAAGGAGAAAATAATCTTAAGAACCCGGGGACAATATCTTAAACAGGCTATATAAAAATTTGTCAGTGCATTTTGACATTTAATTTCTGCTTTCTGGTTACTTAATTAACCTGCCTAGCAATACAATCATTAAAGATTCGCTTGAAGTATCCTAAACTTGAAGGTTTAGAAATTCCTTGTTAAACGACTCAAATCTCAAATGAAATGACGTCATTGGGAATAAACTAACATCTGCAAGATATGTGCCTATATTTGTTGGATACTAGTGGCGAACTGAATAAGACAACATTTGGTATTGGAGAAAGCTATGTATACGACAACAAGTGCATCTATCAGCGAAGGCACCCTGGAAGACATAAAAAGGGTGGGGTGGTCGAAGCAGTCGCTGAAGATACAAAAAGGAATAGTGGGAAACAAAACAGAGATTGGTTTACGACACTGCGGAACATGTTCATCCGAGAAAGGGGGCATTAGTAACTTGAGTATGCACTTTCGTATAGCAAGCAATGAGCTTCAAACCGCGAAGTTAGAAAAAGCCGATAGGAATAGCAGGCCAAGCAGAAAAGGGTAAGCCGAATCTTGGAGGTCCGAAAATAAACGACCTCATGGCGTGGCTCGCGCGACGTATTACGACCAGATAACGCGGTTCGGATTTCTGCGAGGCTCGGTGTAGCTGAGAGTCGTTTGTCACGCTACATGCTTCGCAAGTTCACACGCACGCTCGCACGCTCACGAGGTGAGGCTCCGGTCGATTAAGTTTGCTTCAGACGTGTCGCGTAGCAAACAAAAGAATAGAAAATTGACAGAGAGAGAGAGAGAGAGAGATGGTTGGTCTTCACCCTGGCAGGACATTAAAGGCGAGGAAGTGTATTATGAAGAGAGGAAAATGATCAAGACTCGGCCGTAGTTCACGTTGTGAAAGTACGAAGAATACCTACAACGGGTAATCTTAAATACAAGATGCCACATAAGTTTTTCTCCACGCGTGGGAAACCTACTGAACACCTAGACGCACCTGCGCTATGCCTTTATATTGTAAGCGTGCCGCTGCAGTTAGTGTGGGGCGAGGAAACACTGTTGATCAACTGAAGCCAGCAAGATGCAGGTTATGAATCAGGCAGCGAAGTTGACAGCTTGTTAGTTTTGTTTATTTAAACTTGACTGTTTTGCATTCCACTAGAAAAAACTGCAGTTCATTTGCTTTACAAAAGTCAGCAGAGTCAATAGCACTTTATATAACGCTTCACTAGTATACGTAAAAATGATTTCTTTCAGTCATAAAAAAAGAAAAAAAAAAGGAACTGCCATATTAACTTACCCACGTGGTTCTTCATTCATGTCTTCGAGTGCCATCTTTTTACTTTTGCTGCACGTGGTTTCGCGTCTGTTTTCAAGGAGCAGGAGAACGCAAGCACGATTGTGTGCATTAAGACGGTTGCGGGAATAGAGTGCAATATAGTCTGGAACCGCTTTTCAGATATGCGATGTTGCTTCGAGAAGTTAAACTAGTCCCTCAATATCTCAGTCGGCTGGTCGAACAGTCAGTTGTTGGTCGGTCAGTCGTTCAATGTGTCAACACTGGTGTAAAATAGCATAGGAATGATTACCGAAGCATTCAGTGAGCTTGTTCATTGCCGATATCAAGTGGGTGAAACTCAGAACTTGCCTCGTGAAAAAAAAAAAGAAAGAAAAGGACACCTTCGCAGATGTAGACCAAACTGCGCAACTCATACATCAAGGACAGCGAAGTTGTATCAAGTGTTCCAGACACTCTTTGGAATTCCAAGGGTCTCTTTTGCCGCTGTTTGAACACTACCCAAAGCTTCACAAACACTTCAATATATCAGGCGTAATTATTTCGCCGTACCCTGTCCTTTTTCTATGATTCAATATATCCTAGGCTTGTACACGGACCTGTGTTTGATTTTTAAGGTTATTAAAAATGGCACTCCTTCATCGCCAATCTTTTATTGAATGTTGTCCATGATTTTTGTCAATAGATGCTGTGTCTACGTGGCACGTTCATTGCGCTCCTTGGGAGGCGTCGCAAGGAGAGGCCTCGACGCCACCTTTGCAAGTCCTCTTTGTCCGGACTTGCAAAATGTTTGTCAATTTGAGCCCCTCTTAGCTCACTTGCAAAGTGGAATCGATTAAACGCCACGTGACGAACAAAAATTACGAATTACTGGCTAAGATATACAGGCAAAGAAGTTGTCTATTTCAATGAATATACTTAGGGTAACGTTTACTGTACGAATCATGTTAATTACGATTGAAAGGAAAGTCAGGACACTGATGCAGGCTGCGTTGCTGTATTTTCTTTGATTGACATTTGATGTCGAGCACGCCGCCGAATGCCGCCGGCATTCACCTACGCCGCATTTAAACGGTTGTGGAAAGAATAGCTTCAGTGCAAAAACAGAAGATGTCGGAGTTTTTTTCTTTACAACCCCTCCTAACGTCCCTTTCCATTATCTTTGCAGACGTGAAATGTTCAGTGAACATTCATTGCATCTTCTTTTTTTTTTCTCGTTCTTTCAATGGCTGCGTTAACAGGCCAGCGCGCACTTTGCGCCATTACACAAGACGGCACTTCCGCACGGAAGTTTCGAAAACCCTCGGCTAACCCGCAAAAGAAAACAGTACGGCTGTTTTCGGGGAAAGGCGAGCTTCTAACCAAGACGGTCTGTACACACACGACAGAGGTGGCGCAGAAGCTCGTAAATCCGCATCCTTTTTCCCACCAAACGGAACGACCCGGTTTCAACACCTGGGAAGTGCCAAGTGTCCTAACCAGCTATAGTACAGTCGTTCTCACCATTTCAAATGTCGCGATAAAAGGGGGTCTGTTGCTTCATCCCAAGGGACATCTCCGCGACGGCCTTTAGAAACAGCGTCGGCGTGTGTAGAGCAATCGGTGTCCTGTCGCGCGGGGGCATGTCGATACGACTCCGCTGAAATACGAGATGGGCTACTTACATTCCCTTCGTTTCATCTGAAAGTTTAGCAGCGGTTACATTTCGCCGCTGTGTTCGTGGATCTACAATTCTCAAACTTCTTACTTAAAAAGTTTGGCCATGTTTACCAATAGCAAAGACCCCATTAGTGCAGCGACAATTTTTCATGATGGGCGGATGCTTGAAGATAGAACATATTAGAAATGAAGTAGTTGTGTAACGCAACACTGCTCGTGCGAAAAAAAAAAAGAAAGAACACTGAGCGGGACGTGGTTAGCAAGTGCGGAAAAAAATCTTTAACAATTTTCGCAGCACTCATCGAGGAGGGCACGAAACCACAAATCTTTTCGTTTGTAAGTGATGTCTCCCATCGGCCAGCCGCATTTGCTAATAATACACCCCAACAGCCCGATTGGCTGGCGTCATAAGAACTTTTTTTGTGTGCCTGCGGATTTAGCTTTTATACCGCCATTCGAAAAATTTGTCTAGGTGCGCTGCGATTCAGAAACAGTGACGTCACCTGTTAAAGGGTTCAACGAAATATACCACGGTGTTCTGATATATGTATAATACATGCTTAAAGGCTTTATCTTTTCTACGTAGAAATGTAGCGTTGCGTGAAGGGATTCTGGCGTGTTTTCCTGTCTCCTGTTATTCAAGCGAAGCTTGTTATAACTCAGAGATCTCGGTGGCGTTCATGTATGCACAAAATTATCATCATCATCATTGGCTCGAGCGTCGTCTTCTTCCGCAGCTGGCTCGTTGGTACCCCTCGGTTAGCTCTCGTGCTCGGCACTCGCTCATGCCCCTGCTCCCACGTTCGTAGTCGTGGTCTGCTTCCACAGCTGGTTGCGTTGGCGCTAATCATTTCAGCGTAGAATTTCACTTCTCTTCTGTCATCGTAATGGGAATGACGCATTTACGGGAGTATGAGCCATTGCTTTAAAGGGGTATGAGCCAACTGTTGTCTTATGTAATGGACAGATTTATTTTTGTAGCAGTTTTATGGAAATCCATCCAGAACGAACACGCTCGGGAAAGGGCTCGTTGTCGACGTGCCAATTCTAGCGTGAGGGCTTCCGAAGTCCAGGCGAACCGTAAGCGCAGAGCCGCGGACCCAGAGTTGAGGGAGCGCGATGTTGAGGCCAAACGTCAGCGAAGAGCCGCCGACCCCGAGCTGGGGGAGCACGATGCTGAGGTCAAACGTCAGCGTTGTCTTGCCCTCCAGGAACCCGACAACGGTGGTGCAAGCCTCGGCAACGCTACCGCAAACTTACCCGGTGCGACGGCCAGGTGTGAACGCGATTTCTCAACCGGAACTTCAGGGCCAACTGCAGTGCGTGTGACCGGTTCTAGTTCAAGCACAACGTGGTACTCATCAGTGCCATTCGTTCAGAGGTATACCAAAGAAACACACGACAATCTTCGCTTACTCCAATTTCCTCGACAGGGTAGGGGCTACTAATTTATTAAATTTTTTTATACCTGGTGTGCGATGTGCATTAGTGAAAATCTTTATGATTTGATATGCTTGAACTTGACTGGTACTGATTATGAAGAAAACAACAACACTTAATTCCTAAATAGAGTGTTATCTGTATAAATAATTACGATATTTAGCGTACCTGCGCGGAAATCTTTCACTCTCACACATGTAACTAATGGATGTGCCAGAATAGTGGCAGAGTTATCACGGCGTTTTGCTGAGAATTGCAACTTTTCCCAGTTTCTACACAACAAATTCTTTACAAATAAAGTTTGATTCCCGGTAGTTGCACACAGTTCATACAAAATGGTGCTTATTGCTGAGGAAACAAAAAAGAAGCAAGGAAGTTATATCGTTTCCTTTGGGTTACCTTTGAAAATATCACAGTATTGTCTTAATTTTTTCCCTATTTTGTTTATTGTAAGTTTCAGACAGCAGGTGTCTGCTTACTACTTTGCTGGATTTTATTGGATGCGGAATTGGTTACTTTTTGTGCCAGGATTCTCGCTATTAGTTTCATTTAATTAAGATTTCCCGTATTTCGAGAAAGTGTGACAAGTACATGAAAAGATAGGAACAGACCGAGGGAACAACAGCTAATACACACACATTTTATTTATTTATTTATTTATTTATTTATTTATTTATTTATTTATTTATTTATTTATTTATTTATTTATTTATTTATTTATTTATTTATTTATTTATTTATTTATTTATTTATTTATTTATTTGACAATGCTGCTGACCTCGGCGGCAGTCATTGCAAAGTTGGTAACAAAAGCTGAATTCTTAGATAGTTCATACACGCATACATAATAACCGCTGCCCAGCGGCTGCCCGCTCGACATGTGATTGCTGTTGTGTTGCGTCGCAATATTTTGTCGAAATAATATTAAACCCGTAAGTTGCATAGAGATTACAAATGCAATTACACAAACTTTGTGGATAAGCATGCTCCCTAAGATGCAGTGACACTTTGGAGCAGTAAGCGCTTGCTCTGCCCCGGGGTCTGTCACTTATTTTTTTGCAAATTTCCCTCATTGAAACATCCTTATTACATTTATTCACAATGCAAACATTTTAGAAGCCACCATCCCGTCGCTAAACTTACTCGAACTTAGCTACTCAGTAAAATGTAACTTACAGAGATACATAAGCAAGAATTGAGTAATTCCTAAAGTGCTTCACCCTGTTTTTCCAGCCAGAGTCCAGTTGGATTGATGAACCAAACATGTCAACGTTGCGAGCCATTCGGAGGTAACAACTAGTAGAACGCCTCCGTGGGCACCGAAGACAGCAACCGAATCTCTTGAATGATGCCAATACTCAAACCTATACTTTACAGAAACCGCATGTTTTCATTACATTCGCCATTGTATTTGAGATGCTTGCTAGCCATCCGAAAAACTGCCCCAAAGTGATGCGCCATGCAATTTGGTTGCATCTTTTTTTATACCATCCGATGAGTTATGGCCAGTCAACGAGAATTCATTAAACGCCAGAGAGAACGTTCCGTTGAACGACCCTCTGCATTGTCAGTGCGAGACCTGCTCCAATCGTTTGAACTCACGAAACGCACACCCCGTGTCGCTCGGTCCAGCCGAGGTCTTGTTCGATGTCGATTCCAGGCGCGCTGTGTGCGCCCACTTCGAGGACAGATACGAAACTGCTCGACCGTTTCGCTGCCCCTTGCGTGGCAGCGAGAGGGTGAATTGGGTCCCGGTTTACAAAGTTTGCCGTTCCAAAGTTTGAAGCCGTGTAGTGTGCGGCTTGACTCCTAATGAGGCTACTGAGTTGGAATTTTGGTGCAGAGCTGGGAACAAATTTTCGCAATAAAAAAGATTAAGAAAGAAAGAAAGAAAGTGGGCAGTTGGAAACGCACAGGCGAAGTTTTTTAGCTGCAGGCCGACCGAGTTCTCTAACAAATGCATATTATCCTCCAAGAACACGATCGGGTGATAGGATACAAAGTTGTAATATACCACGCCAGTGTTTGAATATCCTAAAGAAGTAAATATTCTTTGCATGGAGTAGAACATATGATGAAAATAAAGAATACACAGTAAGCACTCGTTACAACGAAATCGCTTTATTGCGAATTTCAATGGGGGATGAAATGGGGAAAACGCCTGTGTACCATGCATTTGGTGCACGTTAAAGAAGCCCAAGTAGTCCAAATTATTTCTGTATTTCTGAGGCACGCCTCACTACGGTTTGCTTCATAATCAGATCGTAGTTTTGGCACAAGAAACTCCTTAATTTAACTATAACTGAATCGCTTTATTAGAAATTACGCTTTATTCATTTTTTTTCGAAATCCAGAGACCAGTGCTTGTGCTGTAGATCGCAGCATTCCAAGTAGAATGACACTGGACTCCACTTAGGTAGTATGAATTGCGAAGCGATAAATTCACACAGAATCAGTCGCGTTAGCATGCATGCTGGGGCTCTTTTCGCATATAATGCGATAATGGAATAGATGCTATCCCCGATGTTTTATACCAGATTATGTTGCCAGTTACACTCGATACCTGTTACTCTTGGCATACTGGGACAATAGGGCTTCGTGACTTTGTAGTTAGTGAAGACTTGAATGTTGCCTCGATCCCTGAGTTTACTATTACCAAGTTTTTTCTTTACGTTTTACTTGCCAGGGGTGTTCGAAACCGCACTCTTATACTAACTGCGTTTATAACGTATAATTAGTCCCGCCACTAACAAATACTGTTTTCTAATTCTTTGTTGAAATATTACACAATCCGCAGTTTTCACAAGAAAACTTGCCGCCCAGCAAGAATCGCTTCGCTGTTTTCAGTCAACAACTAGAAAACACGAAGAAAAAAGAAAACTTCTCAAGCTCTGATGACGTCAATAGCGGACGCATTAGCTGTTTCGTTTTTATTTCACTTTGGTTTTTACAAACTCTCATTACTTGCTCTGCTGTTGTTTGTTGAGACATACAAGTCGCTTATTCGAACTTGCTCTAAAGAGTGCGTGAGCACAATCTGGCTTTTAATGACAATTTAGTTTAATTATTATTTGTTCTTGTTTTTTTTGCTAGTTTGTTTTGGTCAGTCTAACATTGATAAGTACCACTTGTTGAAGTCAAAAAGAGTAGCCGGCATCGCACTCAATGCGAAAGGCTCCTGCACAGGCTGTTTTTGTTTGTTTGTTTTTGTTTGTTAGAAAACATTTGCCGCACGGGTCATCGCAGGTATTTCCGAGAACTTGTATTCAGCAAAAGTCGTTGAACAAGACAAAAGTCCCCGTTTTTCAGCGCCTGCAGAGCGAAGCGAAACGCTTCACTAGCCTTGCCGAGCCGATGCCATTTAATGTCAGCTGCAGCGCGCAGGGGTAAAAAAGCGACTCCCCGTGGAGCAGTCATAATTCGCTTTTTCGACGCTTCTTCAGAACTACTCTGTTCGACAGCGGAACTTGCGAAGAGTCAGCAGAACAAAACAAATGGGATCAGCGTGTAGTGAAGCGGAGAGAGCACCGACAAAACTTTTTATCTCTCGCCTACAGAAAGTTCAGAGGCAGTAAGAGAAGGAGAAGCCGATGGATGCGGACAGCTACAACTACTGGATCGCAAAGAACTTGGAAGGCATCCGTCTCGGGGGACAGAGGTTGGTCCACAGCACAGTCGCAGCTCTGTGGGGAGCAATCCGTGCCGACTGATTTAAACAACCTTGGGTAATTTAACCGCAGTGTGAACGGAGGGATGCTCTAACACCCACCGTTTGTCCTTTTACGTGGCGTCAAACAAATGCTTGCCTCTTCGGCGTCTCGACCTTGGGTGTGAGACTGTTCCGATAACTGTGGCTTTTTCCCCGGAACAGTCTCACACATTTTTACTAGATCTAGCCCCGCGAGTGTTAGCCCTGTGAGCATTACTCAAGACCATGGTAGGCGGATGTGGAACATCTTTGTTTGCCTGATTGCGTCCCGTGTTACGTGACGCTATCGAGCAATTCGCCCAGAATATAGTAACGTTTTGATTGCCGTCGCCCTAGCACAAGTGGCAGTGCAAGGCACAAAAAAAATTGAGGAGGTGGTTGGTCCGGCTTCTACCGGCAGCAAGTTATCCTTCCGTCCCCTTTCATTTCCCTTTGATTGGTTATTTTCTAGATTTTAATTACAACTACAGCTAATATCCCCTTTGCTTTTCTTGGCTTAATTGTCTGTTGGCGTTAAAAGGTCATGATGACAAGCATCGGGCCACTCGGTTTCCTTTCTTCTCTTGGTTCTCCAAATATAGTGCCACTGTTCTATTGCATACAGAGAAGCATAAAACTGGGAAAAGTACCAAAGTTCTCTACAGCGATTACTCCAGGAGACTCTACAAAACCGAGAACTTCCTGCTTCATGCTTTGTCCGACGCAGGCGCTGAATTCTCTACCGAGAAGTCGCATAATAAGGAAACTTCGGTGATGCAAAGAGAGTGGCAAATTCTGACCATCTGGGGATGTCAGTTCTTTAAGAGCAGCCATACAGCGAGACCTCTCCAAAGACGGCCAACGTGCCTACAGTACACTGAATCTTGAAGTAAGCATGAGCTACTCGCAACATCAGCGAAAGAGCAAACTAAGAGCTAGTTGGAAGAATACAATATCCCAATATAAGGAACTCACGTAACGAGCAACCGAACAAGCCACCATTCTCCTATCGCGAGAAGCAAGTTTGCGCTGAAAGGTAGCGGAGGCTTCGTAACTATGAATCCTTTCTCTTCTTTTCGAAGAGCGCTGTGAGGCAAATGGCTGCACCTCCACCATAAAGGGACCAACACAAAGAAGTCGAGCGGGTTTCCGATTAAAGGCAAACACTACGGCACAAAGGATTTTTTTTTGTTCCACTGTACCCCTTAGCGAGGCTAGCT
>NC_051157.2:78301055-78338555 GCF_013339745.2 Dermacentor silvarum
GCGACGGCGACGGCGACGCCGACGGCAGAAATCTGCTTTTGAGTGTCCATATAATTGCTATCGCAATAAAACGTCGACGCCAACTCGTCGCCACTGCTTTCTTAGACATCAATGGGGCCTACGACAACATCCTTCATGAAGACACTCTCGATGCCCTAGACGACTTAGGCGTTGTCAGCCCGCTCTACCTATGGATTGTGAGCTACCTCAGCGGCCGTTTCGTTTACATGTCCACGCCTGACGGAGAGACTAATCGTCATCAGGCATGCCGTGGTGTTCCTCAGGGAGGAGTTCTCAATCCAGCATTATTTATTGTGGCACTGATTGGCCGGGTGAGTGAACTTCCAGCTCACAACCACATCAGTGCATATGCAGATGACATCTGCATCTGGGCTTCTAGTACAACACGCCCACAACTATACGTGCGAGATTACAGCGTGCTGTGTCATCTAATTCACGATGCATATGGTGTCAGGGTTTGCACTTAGCTGCTGAAAAATGTGCTGTGGTTGCATTCACGCGCAAATCCGTCTGCCACTACCCTATCTCTATTAACGGTGTTATAATACCTTATGTCTGCCACCACAGATTCCGGGGATTATCATTGACCACGGTTTGTCATGGTCGTCGCACGTTAATACGCTGAAGCAAGAACTTAATCTGTTTTGCCGCTCTTCGCTTCGTAGCAGGCATGAAATGCGGCCCCACGGAAGGCTCCTTACTACGACTTTATCAGTCTCTACTTCGTAGGCTACATTCGCTACAGCCTCCCGATACTCTCAAACTTGAGCATTTCCTGCTTACCCGGACATTAGAGAGTGTTCAAGCGCAGGCACTCAAAATATGCCTTGGCTTGCCACGGCATGCCTCCAACAAAGGCACAATTGAGGAAGCCCGCGTATTCCCATTATCGGTATACCTGTACCATGAACAACTTTGTGTGTATTCACGCTTACTCACACGACACCATCGCCATCCATGGACGTCGGTTCTGCCTGAGCGGCCGGACAGCAGTTTCCGAAGTGCACTCCGCTGTCAGATTCCCTACATAACATCAGACTATGCCCTTCCATATCACCCCGTCAAACCACCGTGGCTGATGGTTCAACCTTCGGTATGCCTGCATGTCCCCGGTATACTAAAGAAATCATTGGTTCCCTTTAGCGGACTAGAGCAACTTGCTCTGGCATACATCTGGTCAGAATAGCAGACCTATGTTCATGTGTACACTGATGGATCCGCGTCACCAAAGGCATCGACAGCAGCTGTGGTGATACCCAGCACATGACTCAAGGTTTCATTCTAGATCACAATTCTACATCAACCGCTGGAGAGTTTGTGGCTGTTCGGGAAGAGATTCGCCACATCTGCGGGGAACGACCTCAAGAGTGGACATTTTCATGGACTCAAAACCCGCGCTGCAAATTTTGAGATGCTTCCTGCGCCACACCACATGCATATCAGGCTCTGGCACTGCAGATCACCGAGCTCCTTTTATGCGCTCAAGAAAAATACCACCGAATAGTGTTCCATTGGATCCCGGGACCCTGTGGCCTCAATGGGAATGAGGTGGTCGATACTGAAGCAAGGCGCACTCTCAGCAATGGCCTGTTAACTGTAGTGCCATTCTCTAGACAGGACATCACGTGCCTCCTGTCGGAATTAATTAGGAGTGCAACCAGAAGATACTGGGCCCAGCCAAACGCTAGTCATGCCCGCCTTAAAAGGGTGGATCCCAATGTGCACTTTTCTGTTCTGTGTGGTATTTCACGACTTCATACCTGCCTGATACACAGAATACGATTAGGCGTCGCTTTCACACGCAAGTACTTGCAGATCATTGGACGGGCAGACTCCCCGGCCTGTACAGCGTGTGGCGTTGTAGAGACTATATACCATGTGCTTGAGGTGTGACCTCTGTATGCGCGCGAAAAACTGACGCTGGCGGCTACCTTGAGGCATTTAGACAACAGACCACTGTTGGAGGACTTGCTGCTAGGAACATGGCCGGAGAGTTAGCAGACGATAGAGGAAATGCGTACTCTTTCACGTTTCTTAGGTGACATGCCTGGACTCGTGCTTGTGATGGTAACAAGTATGCGATGTGTTCTTTCACCATGTTTTCCCCATTATCATCCCCTATTATGACCCTCTTTCTTCCCCTCTTCCCTTCCCTAACGTAGAGTAGCCGGCCAGATACTCCAGTTTCCGGCCGACCTCACTGCATTTTTTAATGAATAAGCTACTTCTTCGTCCTTGTTTCTTTTGCGCTACTGTTTATCCTACTCAGCTATGAATCAACTCGCCCAAAAATTGTTTTTAAGAAACTATAACGCTTTCTTTGACAGCAATACGAAAATAAAAGAAAACACTTTCTAAGTAGACTGGCGATTGAGAAAAAACAATTGATAGTCCCGACCATCAGTGCGCGGGCATTTGTTCCCTATTTATGTCAAAGAAAGGGTTGTCGCACTTGATTGTCGCTCGAGTGTTGATGTCTATGCGATAGTTGAGCGGGATGTATATATATATATATATATATATATATATATATATATATATATATATACATATACATATATATATATATATACTTACAATCTGTGTCGAATAAAGATAGTTCTTAAAGTTAGCTCATGGCTCATGTCCTTGCATAGTCCGTGCCTCATTTGCGGTATTTTCTTGTCACTCCACTCGTCCTCAAGATCAACTCGATGGTCTAAATAAATGTTTTCTCTCTCTCTCTCTCTTGTCACTTGTCACTTGTCACTGAGAAATAAGATAGAAGAAAGAAATACACAAGCACACCACTGTACAGACTTTCTGTCCTGTGTACCGTTAATGGTTATGTTTTTATAACGACTTGCGATGTACTTCCACAGTTTCGAGCCATTTTCTTTGTGCGCGGTTCTGTTTAGGACGGGTCTTGTTATGTTCCTTCATCTACGGCATGCGCATTCAGTCAGTCGTGCAGGACTTCCCGCAGATGTATAATTTTGTTGATGTGGATTAGGTATGTTGTAGTGAGAGCGGCCTCTGGAAACCTGGAATGATTCAGTGACCTACGTTGGGATAGCTTGATGAGAGCTGGTCCTTGATGACTGCTTTGGGTGCATCATCATCTGTGTTGCGGCCCCAAATGCGTATCTTGCAATCGGGCGCAAGGAGAACTGACTACTCAATCTCCCACGCGAACGGAGGAAAGCGGGAAGGCGGCGTGGGAGAGAGGGGGGGGGGGGCAGCTTCTACTCTGCCAACAACTGCGCTTGTACTTGTGTGTCATCTATTCGTGTTTGCTTCTGCGCGCAGACAGCACGCTTGTTAATTCAGTTAGTAAGTGAATGTGTTCAGGTTTATGCAGCCGATAAAACTACTATCGCTACTCCGAATAGCTCTCTACTAATTTGCTATCGCAATTGATGCTTCGCCATTTGGGCGAAACTGCGACATTTTTTCCACCCGTATTAGCGTATTTCCTTTGCCTTGTGTGGTATGGAGACAGCAGCTACGAAAAAATTGACACTGCATTTTAGCAAATTCACAGAAGTAACGTTGACGAGAAGTTTACCAGTCAGGGTAAGACGGCCAAAAATTCTCGCATAATCTCAAGTTCTCCCGTAATTACGAGAACCGATTACGAGGAACATTAGACTCTATTAACTAAATTACTCGGATATGCTTTGTTGTTCATACTGAGCCCCAGTCCTACACTCCAAATTACCTGGACGCAAAAACGGCAATCATGAGCACCTGCCCGATATTTGTACTTAATCGCTCAGCGAGAACGGTAAACGCGAGCCATTAGCACGTAATCTACTAGGCTCGCTTCCAATCCTCCGTTCCTGAGTAAATTTAGCGTTTGTAATGAACTCCTACCGGCACTGTCGCCTTAAGCGAGGTTTAGCGCAGTAATGCTAAGGACATCATAAAAAGAAATCCAGGTTCCACGTAGTTATCTCCTGCACGCACCGTGATATTAAAAAATGATAACTGGTAGGTAATAGGACTCATATCGACACTCTCATCTTTTAGCAGGGCCGACAGCTATTCCAATGCTGAATGAATATGTGTTCGTGAATGTCACGCCGAGCCACAGGATGCTCCCAAGTGTTTCGTCAGCCTGTGATATCCCCGGTGTAAGACGGAGTATTACATCCAAGTTGTGGAGACATGCGTCTGTAAATTATATTGAGCTTCACTGTGCCAGTGCAAGCAGCTCACACGCTTCTCCGTGACTGCCCTCGTCACAGTGTAGCTAGAAATGTGCTCTTGTCAGCGCGTCACAAACAGGACAATTCGCCTCTACGACGGAGAGAACACTTGGACACTGGTCCAGATCATTTTCCACACAGAACGGTTTGAACGACTTGTTCCACTACATGGTGCAATGCGAGCCTGCAATAGACTGTGAGTAGCATCGCAATCGTGTGCGCACCTTTTTAATGCAAATAGCATTCGTTACCTACTTCAGTGCTTTTGCGCCTGCCTGCCTGCCTGCTTGTATGTATGTATGTATGTATGTATGTATGTATGTATGTATGTATGTATGTATGTATGTATGTATGTATGTATGTATGTATGTATGTATGTATGTATGTATGTATGTATGTATGTATGTATGTATGTATGTATGTATGTATGTATGTATGTATGTATGTATGTATGTATGTATGTATGTATGTATGTATGTATGTATGTATGTATGTATGTATGTATGTATGTCTATCTACCTATCTATCTATCCATATGACTGCCTGCCCGCCTACTCACCCACCCGCCTGCCTGCCCGTCTGCCTGCCCATCTGTCTGTCTGTCTGTTACGCCATCACATAGTCATCGTCACGCTGTCGTTTTAGAGCGGAGCACCTAGGAGCACATTCCTGCGTTGAGCGTCCATCTCGGCATCGGCATAATTGGCAGATTGAACGAGCGGAGCATGAAAGACGGCGATAGCGAGGAGAGCGCGAGGAGGAAAGCGGGGGATGAGCAGGAAAGTGGAGGAGGTGAGTATGGCGAAATGGTGAGAAGCAAAGCGGAGTGCCGTATAAGACGTGCTCCTCGGCGGCGACCCGCTATGAGGTGGTGACATAGTAGCGTGCGCCGTCACCCGGTCGCCGATGACGTCATTACTAATGCATGCGACGATCATGTCCACTAATACCATAAATGGAAACAAAGCGCTGACGTTGACTTCGCAGCTACTGCGCATGCGCTACTTCGCTTGCGCCGCCACTGCTTCAGACTGCGCTTCGCGCGAGCAATGCGTTTCCTTGTTCACGCGTTCTTTCTGAACAATGAGCGACGCAACCGGTGGAATTCGAAATAACTGAACAGCTGCGCTCAAATTTCGCATTAGGGAGTGCAGTAAATGTCGGTGAGTTTTTTATCATTGCCATCCCTTCATTAACGTCATCCCATTGTCGTCATGCAGCCGTCATCATACAGCCCTCCTCGTTTCGTCAACTTCAAATTTTCTTCTTGATTGTATTGTGATTATAAGGTCGTCATTTAATCGTGATTGAGCCTCCTTGTCCTGCCGTCATCGTGAGACAGTCATTGTAATCCTCAATTGTGAGACCGTCGTCATCACACCATCAATGTCACACCATCATCGTCATACAGATTTCGTGAGAGTCATTGTCTCGCCATTGTCCTCATACTCTCCTTATCCTTCCATTGTCCTTATGCCGTTGTCATGTCATCGTCGTCACACAGTCGTCATGCATTCGTTGTCACACCGTCGTCGGGGTGCCGTCGTGGTAGCTTCATCGCCATCAGTGTAGCTTCGACATCCGACACTTCCGGCCGTCACCGTTATGACATCGTCGTCACGTTGTCGTTTCACCATTGTCATCACTTCATCCCCGTCATTCCATTGTACGTAGTCATGCCGTTGTCGCCATACCACCTTCGTCGATTCATCGACGTCATTCCTCGTTCATCATTCTGTCGTAATAAAGCTGTCGTCATTAAATCGTGATTATGCCACCGTTGGCAGGCCATTGTCATGATTGCGTCGTCGTCACACAGTCGTTATCATAGATTCGTTGTCACACCATCGTCGTCATGCCGTCTTTGTCGTGCGATCGTAGTCATTCATTCCCGCTTCCTCATATGGTTGTCGTCATACAATCGTCGTCACGCCATCGCATTCATACAGTGGTCGTGATCTCATTGTTCTCATTTCATCGTCTCACGTTGTCATCGCTAACCAGCGTCATAATTTAAAAACGCCGGCAGATTGCACGCCCTGTGGGAATCGATGTTATGCGAAGCAGTGTGCCTGGAGCATTCCAAGTTAACGGAACAACCATGAAAGCACCCAGACGTAGGCGGCTGTTTCATGGCCTACATGCCACGCATGTCATGACATTCATGTCATGACCTATCATTTATGTTCATCATACACTCGTCTCATATTATGCCAATTTTGGTACCTACCAAGTTAACGAAACGACCATGAGACCTACAAGGCGCAGGCGGCTGTTTCATGACCTACATGACACGCATTTCATGACATTCATGTCATATCATTTATGTTCGTGATACACTCTTCTCACACTATGCCAATTTTGGTTAACACCAAGTTAACGAAACGACCACGAGAGCCCAACTACGTAGGCGGCTAGATAGATACTGTCAAAATGGCGAATGTTTGCCAAGAAATGCTTCGCATATACTAACGGCATCTTAGTCTCGTCATGCCATCCCGGTTATATGCCATTGTACTTCGATCGATGCCATTCCTTCTTCGCAATTCCATTGGCACTGTCTCGGCGTCATACAGTTGTCATGGCTACATGCTCATGGGCCACTGTCATAGCGGAGTGGGACGATGTCGGAGTATGTGGCATACAGCCGTAGCAATGAACTTCTCAGAATTACCGTTGCACGTGGTAAATAAATGTCACTTCAGCAATATAATCTGTTGCTACATTGCTCGATTGCTATTCACAATATTGCTACAATTTGTAAATTGCAATATGGGCCATCAGGTAATTAGTTAAAAACTTAATTAGTGAATTTTTGTTAATTGGTCGATTATGCATTTCAATTTTTTGTGCAAGTAGTGTCCGCCTCTTCGAGTAGACCAGCTCATTAACTATAATTGTGCTATCTGCCACAGGCAAGCTTGAATAAATTTTGAAAGTGTTCGCTGAAACACGTACCTGTATATACTCACCGTCCACGGAATTGCTAAGCGTATACTATACAGGTACACTGAATACTGAATGTGCTCGTTATGCGAGCTTCGCCCACGTGTTTGTTGGCTTTCGGGCCTAACGCACGTTATATTAGATTGTTTGCCTGTGCGTTAAGTCCTTCCACACATATAGTTCCTCGCTATAGCTTGCGAGCCGTGGCACTCTGCACTAGACTGTAATCCCATCAATCCTGCATGGGTTCCTGATTCCTAATCTGGCTGTCCAGCGCAGCAAGTGAGTGCGTGGGGATAATCCTTCAGATTAGTCGAGGAGTAAATGAGGAAATGAGGGGGCAGAAGTCGAGAGTCCTTGGAAGTGCGACACAGTAGCGTCCGCGTCGACGTCATTGATTGCAACTGAACACAATCTTCCCTGTGCGTGCTATAAAAAATGTACTATAGCCTCGTTGCATGAATCCTTGCACAAAACAACGTGTGCCCATGTCCCCGTACGTGCATCAAACAAATATTTAACTACAACCAGGACCAGATCTGTCAAAATTGCGTTATGAATAATAAAATTTGGATTAAATGATAACAAATATTTAGACGTCGTTTATTATCGGTGCTGTATTAAAGGGAAACTTTCTTAGCCAACACCTCACTTCCCAATATGTGCATGGCATGACAATGAAGTTGTGACCTGTGCGGTGCCTAACCAGAAACCTGCCATAGATTTAAACGCTGCATAAGATGCAAATAAACAAACTGTTTGCATCTCCGTTAGTTATGAAGCATGCAATTATATGCTTCAATAGCGCTTCGCTTCACAATAACTACAACATGTGGGTCCAACTTGAATAATTTTCGTCTCCTATAGTACGCTCCACAACAAATTGCCATATAAAACTCGAATAAACTTGTTCTTCGCTGAAACGTTATATATCTAGTTGACATTTCATGCTTTTCAATAATTTCACCGTATTATGCAGGAAACCTTTACGGCAAATTGTTTTACGTTGTGTCAAACGCCCGCATATAAAGACACATTATAATAAAAAACATTACTTTAGCCTTTAAGGCACAAAACTGTAAAGCAAAGAAATAATAATGGAAGTCCTATTGTAGGCGTATGCTACCAGTTTTTCTCTGGATGCAACGTTTAACCAGGAGAACGAAGCTTATTGTAAAGAAGAAAAAAGGCTACCTGGAGCTAACTGAACGACTCAATGGTCAGTGGCGAATGTCAGATCTATATTCGTGTAAGCACAAGGGCTCAACAACAACAACAACAAAAAAGAAATAAATCCAGCGTTGCTGCGTAAAAAAAATGAAACAAGATCTAAAAATTAAATAAAATAGGGAAGTCAACGCTTTAAAGCTTCGTCATTTTGCAATTTTTTTATTCTTTGTCAGCTGGCTCTGAAGAAATGGTCAGTCTAAAAAGATAATTTATGCCTCAGTTGCAGTACTGTTGTAGAAGAAAAGCAGGAGTCTGATGGAGTTCGTCGATGTTCGTTCGGTTGGGTTGAACCTATAGAACATAAACACATAGTTTCGTTCAACGGCACGCTAAAGGATACGCCCGGCGGCGTCCTTCCCAACATCCAACCTGCGAGTCCATTTGAGAATTCAAGGGTTTGGGCTGTTACAGCGGTTCGCCATGTTTTATTGAGCAGTCATTATGAAATCGCTATGGAAGGCGCCCGCAGTCATTATCGAATGCGCACGAGGGCTGTCAAAGAAATGATTGAAAGCCGTGAGGGCATTCCCTAAACCATTTTGCGGATGTAGAATACTAAGCACGCATTGGAAGTGTGCTTGGTAGAGTCGAGCAACGACAGCGCTTTCTTGTGCCGAGGGAAAGGTATTTCCGTTGCGCCATTGCGTGCCGTTCTTCAACCTTTGTTCCGGCAGAGGATCAACGACAAATAATTGCTTGTGGGGTGTGACGGAATGTTGTGTCGCGTCCATTGGGACCCGAGAAAGTCCGCACGGTCAAGCAACGGAAGCAAAATTGTTTTGTTATTGCGACTGATATGTAACTCCTCCGGAGGGTGTCGAGATTGACTCAGGGAGATAGAGTTAGTATACCAACTCTAGATGAAAACCTGGCCTGGCCGAAATAACCGGCAACCGCAAAGGCGCCGCCATGTTGCTACGACTGATTTTCGTAGTGCTAAGCATATTCGAAATATTATGCAAAAACAAGCATTTACGCGTAGCAGGTACACATGGACAACGTTTAAAAGTCATTCCGTATATTTTTCACAAATATCTGGTGGCTATTTAAAAAATTTGGATGTAAAATTTACGGTGCCTGAAAGGATCTGTTTGCAGGCGCTTGAACTAGATGGTGTCACCCTATTGAGGGAGGTAGGAGGGAGGCTCGGGATCGCGTCGATTGCGCGTCTCGTCTGAATCGCGTCTTGTAGTCGGCCACTGGTTTGCCCTATCTGCAGTTAGCTCGAGAGTGCAGAGTGCTAGTTCGCATCCTGCGGTCTACAGGACTGCGAGGTAGACTGCGATAGTGACAAGGGCCACTTTATTTTGTGTGCCGATTTGCGTTTTGGCACCCGCCTTTCTCTCTGCCTTTCTCGTTAAATCCTCTTTACCTTTTCCCTCCTGCAAGCTAGCAAACCGGATTTATGGTTAACCTCCCTGCCTTTCATTAAGCTTGATTTATTATATATATATATATATCATCATTATCATCATCAGCCTATATTTTATGTCCACTGCAGGACGAAGGCCTCTGTCTCCCTGCGATCTCCAATTACCGATGTCTTGTGCTAGCATATTCCAACTTGCGCCTGCAAATTTCCTAACTTCATCATCCCATCTGGTTTTCTGCCGACCTCGACTGTGCTTTCCTTCTCTTGGTATCCATTCTGTAACCCTAATGGTCCACCGGTTATCCATCCTACGCATTACATGGCCTGCCCAGCGCCATTTCTTCCGCTTAATGTCAACGAGAATATTGGCTATCCCCGTTTGTTCTCTGATCCACACCACTCTCTTCCTGTCTCATATATATATATATATATCTATCAAGAGTGGGCCTGTTGGGCGTACCACACGCCATAAACTCTTAATCTCGTTCCACTTATGTTCCTGCTATAAATGAGAAGTTCTGGAAATATAGTCCACTTGTGTAAATAAAACTGAATTCCACATAAAATTGCAACATATATCAAACCGCGTTCCATATATCGCAACTGTTTTATATTATAATACACATAATAAATATCTGAGACCATTCCGGGGAAAAAGCCACAGTTAACCGTAATGTTCTTTCACACACCTCTACGTGGACCCATGTTAAGTAGACGACACATAGTCCCACGTACTTAAATACTATTCAGGGTAAGGGTGTGGGAAACAATGTTCCGAATAGAAGTGGCTATTTTGAGGGAGCAGAGTTCGACGTATTTATTATGTGTACTTAAAAGTAAATTATTACGCTTCGCCCCTCCTTTGAATATGACAGGCTTGCCTTCGCCTCATTCTAAACCCGCTACAGATCGAACGCATTTACGTAACGTTGGGCAAACTCTTGGGCCCATGTTCTCGCACACCACAGCTACAGAAGGCCACAAAGGCAGTGCTGCGATTTCTGAAGGCGCATGGACTGAACCACCTGCAATAACTGCAGCGCTGAGAATTTTATCTACGTCAGCGATATTAACACTGAACTTTCTCTCCTTCGCCTAATCTTTGCCTCCCAAACCTAGACTGAGTTACCTATATAGACTGAGCCCAAACGGGCTCAGTCTAGGTAACTTCCTCTGACATTCAATAAATATTCTCTCTCTTATTCCAATATATCAAATGCCGTTCTATATGTTATATATACTTACCGATTTTATGTAGAACACTGTTCTATTAAGATACGGGGAAAACATCTGCAAAGTTTCCCACTTATAGCTTTAAACTAAGTTTAACGAGTGGCTCAAGCAAAGAGCCGTGCAATGACTTCCAAGCGCGTGCACATCTACGAGCGAGGAGGTTTGACTTACACCTAAACCTGACGCTGATTTTAGGCGAGACCCAAGTCGGTTTACACGCTGCACTTCTGGGGAAGTTCTTGCCTGTCTACCTTCCTGCAGTATGTCTTGCCATTAACGCTGCAAGCGTGTCAGTTCACCATCTCGCTGCACTGACTGGCAAGCAGTATAAGGTGGCCTCTACATCGTTCACTGCTGTCTTCCGTGCCTTATCAGCGCTTTCCACCGTTACACTCTTATATAGAAGTATGCATTGAGGAACTCGCCACTTCAGTCACTGCTGTTGCAGGCGTCCTCGCGTTGCCTGCACTCAATGGGTTTCTAGTGTCGCTTGCCCGCGCGAGGCAGCAGTTACTGCAATATTTACATATGTCGGCGATATGCATGGTGAATATAGCTGCTGAAATATCAATATTTTCATTGTATAGCATGCAAGAGATGCAAGCAGTCATTCCGGCCCTTCTTTTTACTTACTTAAATGGAACAGAACCTGGCCGTAACCACATGGATTATAGCACTTCCCATAAACATTGCACAACAACATCTTCAATTAACTATTCTGTGGAAAGTGCTCAGAAAGAAAATCATGTTTGTTCTTTTAATGCACAGAATTAGAAAGGCGATAATACGAAGGGAAGCCAGAAGTAACTGCGTCCCAGAAATATGAATGATAAAATTTCATACGTTTAATACTCGCAAAGCAAAAGAGGGTTCCAGGATATTCCTTATTTTAACAACGAGGCGCACGATGAATGATGTACGCGATGAAAAAAAAAAAAAAAAAAAAACGGCACAACGGCCCTAACGTTGCAAACCAACAAATCTGTTCACTGGAGCTGACATTTAGTTTCTCAGTCCCTGCTCCTGCCAAAGTACATGAATAAGTCACTTGGAACAAGGACTCAAAGCGCCAGATAAGCTAAGCTTTGCAGCTGACGCTGTAAGACGAATGCTTTCATAGCTCAAAATGCTGCATATATATAGTCCGAGTTTGTCCGGCATGACAAATTACTGGTGACAGAGCGTTGAAAAAACACCCCCCTTTTAAGGGAAGAAGCCAGGCGAGGGTATACGTCAATTCGGGACACCATGTGAGGGTACAAGATGTTTCAGAAGCTGGCGACAATCATCGTGTCTAAAGATAAGACAGATAAATACTGGCCTTCTCCCAACCTCCCGAAGTGTCATCTTCATAGACTTGATCTATTCCTAAAGCTACATTATCATCAAAAGCTCTCTCTATCTCATCTCTCTCTCTTTTCATCACTATACCCCCTTCCCCCTGAGCAGGGTACCAAACCGGACGTGCGTCTGGTTAACCTCCCTGCCTTTCCTTTCTTCTATTTCTCTCTCTCTCTCTCTCCCTGGCTACGATCTGCTATTCATTCTGCCATCACAGCTGCGTTTTCTCTTTTCCAAAAATTCCCACAGGAAGATAAGTCTTCAAGCTTGTAGAGAAGATCCGAAAGCGTCTCTTGAAAACTAGTGAAAGAAACCTTCGAAGCGCCTGCAGGCACACCCAAGTTTACATAACCTTCCATTAAATGTCACTGCAGACGTGACCAGAGGTTAGGTTCATTAAACCAATTGTTAGGGAATACTCGTAGGCAGGATAGTAGAGGTACGTAGTTGAAGCACAGAGAGGGGGTATACAAAGCTTAAATACAAGTGAGTCGCCAAGTACCCACGACAAAATCTAAAACCTGAAATTTTAAACACTCTTGTGAGAAGCTTGAATTGCATTTGGAAATTCTTGCTTATTAGGGATTTGTTTTAAGCTTTCGCTTTACCTCGTAGGCGCGTAATCAGAGTTAGAATCAATCTACTAAAATATTTATTCCTTTTTTTGTCTTCAGAGAATTGTTAAAAGTGAAGTGTACACGTTTCCGCGTAGCGTTCGGGAAATTGTCGTTTCCTTTTATTTCTTCTTAAACAGGAAGGAAGCGGCATGTCTACAAATGTCTGCTAGTGCGAACAACCATCTTGCGTATACTTATGTTGAGCGCACACCTTTCACTTCCGTTAGAGCTAGCCGCCACTGCATTTCTTTAGTAATATAATTTTCTCCTGTAAAGTTAGCTACTTGACAAAACTACTTCTTGTCTCTCCTCTGTCTACTTGGCCACACAATGACTTCAGCCGTTAATCATAAGTTTTCACTTCTGTTATTCATGGATGCTGTTTTCCTTGCTTCCTTTAGGAAACACCGTCCTTTCAAGCTCTGCTTCCTCTGGTATTCTTCCTGCGACAGCCGCGTTCTTTACCGCGCCCTGGGAGTAGCCCCGGCCACGTCAACTTGCGAAGAGTCCCGGAAATGCTCTACATTCCTTTCCATCTGATTCATGGCCACTTACTTTCTTTTGGTGCTAAAACGCTGTCCCAGCCGTCGGAACCCGACAGCACCACGTCGAGCAAAGGACCTTCTGCATCCTCTCACTCTGCGCACTCTTTTTATTTTGTGTTATTATTATTTTAACTTCTCGTCCTTTGTCTCTACAGCATGAACAGTTTCCTTTCATTCTATTTTTTTTTCACGTTCCCTGCCAACGTTATGGCGTGGCAGTGGACAGCTCGTTAGAGCCGGCCCGTTGCTTTTACGATCCCCGCTTTTACAGCGCTCAGAGGAAAGTGCGTGCGATGCAGAGTCGGGAACTGCGGCACAGGGGTCCATTCAACGCGACCGGGGCGTTAAGTAAGTCACTGTATTCGGCCGCGCGGTACTCAGAGGAGGAAAGCGAAGAGAAGAAGCAGAACTTATTTGCGTATACAGCGGTCCTGAGAACTGCAAGAAAGGAAAGAGAAGAAAGAGGAACGGAACAGTGCCATCTTAACCTGGACTGATTTTATTGTCAAGAAAGATAAAGGCCTCAATTATCGACCCGCGCAAGGTTAATGGCTGCGAACGTCTGGGTTTTTGTCTGTGTGGCACTGCGGCATAAATTGAATGAACCAAGCTTACTCCGTTCACAGCGCATGCGCACTTTTTCCATCGCAGGCGTGATGCAGTCTATCAGAATTGAAAGTTGGGCTAGTTTGTACGTATGCATATTTGCCTTGGTAGCACGAGGCTAACGACGACTCAAAAGACAACGACAGGATAGCGCTTAAGCGGTTGTCTTCTCTCGAGTCATTGTCTTCCTTGCGCTATTAAGACAAACCTGATGAAGTTATTATGGACCAGGTTGCCTTCGCCGCTTTTTATTGTGCTTGGGTTCAAAGGAAACTTAAACGAAATGTTGAAACAGGGATAATTTTGAATATTACTCTGATTTATTTATTTTATGTCGTAGGTGCCTCCTGTGAACCAAGCTCCTATTGCAGAAGATTTATTTTCAACTTCGTGCCCCCATTTATCACTACGCTGAAGCCCGTTGGTCCCCGCAGAAAAAAAAGGAGGGGGGGGGGGGCAGATGAAACATTTAAACAAAACTAGGTTTTTCAAATCACGGTTGCCCTTCAGTCAAATCAAGACTACTACTACTCTCCTCCTTGTCGCAGCGTGGTGAATTTCATCATGAAATCGTTTTTTTTTTTCATCTCACCATCGAGTACAGTGAACTATGATAACTAGTGCGTACCGTAAGACGAAGGAAGCAAGGTGACGAAAACAAAACACTTGCAGCTACATCTTACAGTGCGCGTTGCTATAGAAGTACATGTGATAGTGAATGACTTATTGTCTGAGTAAGTGAGAGTGTGGATGAATGAGTTACTCAATAAGTGAGAGAGGAGGTAAGGAAACAAGTGACCAAAAGTGCAAATAAGCAAAAGAGTTATACAGCTGGTCATAATTTCGCTTGTTTTGTGCACTCTCATTAGAACTACGCGTATATTGTTACAAAGCTGTTAACCCCGTCGTTTGCTCGTCAGTGAAGAGTGAATAACCATTGTTTTATGTATCTACAAACATAAGTTCGCTCAGCTACCAAAAAATAAATAAATAGCCCATAAGTTAGCCAACTTCTCTTACATACATGGGCAACAAGATCAAATTTATATCTCACCTTAGAGGGTTGAAAATTTCAAAATGCAACGGAACAACCTTACCGTTGTATTAACAGTGCCCTAATTTCTATACATCATTGTAATTAATAGTTGTACACAAGGAAAAAACAAGTGAAACATCAGAAAGCAAGAATACTCACGCGGGAAACGAAATGAAGTCAGCTAAATAATTTACATGTGCTTCAATAATGTGTCTAAAGCAGCAAGACGATCGCAGAAGTACAAGTGACAGCATTTTGGTGGCATCCATAAGACACGTCTCTTTCGAGAAGGATAAGAACAGTGGCCCCAACGAAGAGGATGACACACTGGCCTGCATACAGCGAGCTATCAGCTATTCTAGTCAGCGTTGCTGTTCTATATAGAGTGTATAATTATGCCTCTATGGCACTTCCTCCCTTACGTATACATTGAATATTGTATCGAGTGTAATTACTGCTTCACTTGCGCAACACACTAAAGAGGTGCGGAATAGCCAACTCTTTCCTTGCTGCAAGATGGCCGCCAATTTGTAACTTTGGGCATTTTGTGAACGTAGCTAGGAACTGGAGAGATCGTGCTCACGTGTGTGGTACCAGACACAAGGTGTTCCGACCAAGTAGAAAATTGCGTTATCCAGCAGGGTGGTATGGTCTCTTTGGTTGGGCTGAATACATTTATACTCTCCAGGTCATCGACATCAACCCTATGCTGGCCAGAGACTGTGCCAGTATCACAGGTTTGGGAAAGCGTGACGTACGCATTGCCACAGATGGAGTTGTAATCGGAGACGATGTGTCCTCGCCGGAAGTGACGGCGTAGATGGACCGTGGAGAAACTGCGAAAAAAGGGGGAAAGAAAGAACGGGGAACACGCAAAAATATTTTTTCGTTTAGCATACCATAAGAATATTTACAAACCAGAAAAGTGCGAACGCTGCGCCGTCCGAAGACATGGGAAAAACAGGCAAGCTGTCAGTTTGGAAGCAGTCTAGAGATCTCCAAAACAGCACGAATGTAAAAATGAATGCGAGACCTCCATTGAACACCGCAGTTGAGATATAGGCCAGTCTCTCTCTGCTTTGCTGTCAAGCGGGTCCTTTTCCAGTTTCATCTGAGCAAGCGTTAGCAAAACCTTGTCATGTCCAGCTGGTGGAAAAAATACTCTTCGACGAGTATGTCACAGTATTTTCTTTTCAGTGCACTACGCCTTCGTAGCAGAAAGAGTACAGAAAACCATACTGTTCTTGCTTTGTTTTTACAAGAATATGTACGAACGTGCAGTCGTGGAGAAGCAAAGATTCAAGCAGTACACTATAACGACGAGGGCACGAACAAGCTCAATATCTCGTGCCACTTCTGTACGCTAGGCTTTTTCTACTTCGAGAGGAAGCGATGCGAAAGGACAGGTCACTATGCCGCAAGGCCCGAGCTTCCGAAAATTACATCTCTTGCCTTAAAAAACAAAAACAAAAAACGCTGGCTACTTTAGCTCAGAATAAAGCCTTCAGGCTGTATGCTACCTTATTTATGTATTTACGCGTGCAATATAGGCTGCGTTTTTATTTACAAACCTTGGTTTACTGTCTTTAATAGGCTAGCACTACTTTGATTTGCAGACACTCACAGTGTTTAGGGGGTTAGGAGAAAAGTGACAGCAGATTGTTCACAAAATACAACTGAAACTACAATTAAAAGCGTTATTTTGATAGTGGAAAATTTGCTAGTGGAAAGTGCAAGACTAAGCACGTAGCTTCGAGAAGCCCAGGGAGTAAGACGAAAATTGTGGCGAGAGCATAATACGCGGAAATATCGACGGCAACATCCAAGCGGCCTCTCAAGTTTCCATAATTTTTTTCTCCATAGACAAACTTCCACGAGAAGTTAAGATTTGATTGCCGAACGTGTGATGTTTAGTTTTTTTTATACTGTCGCAGGGACCACTTAAAAATGATAAGTGAATGTGATATTGCTGCTTGCGCGTCTTTGTAAAATAGCGAAGTAGAACTGCAGAAAATGGGACGCATTTATAGACACAATGAAGATTCATAAAATAATTCTCTTCTATATCAAAAAGCTGAAAAATTATAATTTTCAGTGTAAAGCAAAAAAATATACTGTAATTCGGCAATAAAAATAACGCTAAGAAAATGGATGCGGAAAACAAGTACAGTTAAGAACCCCATGAGAGATCTAGAAAATCGCAAATTAGTGAGCGATGCCGTTCATTTGTCTTTATAATGCACCTTTTCCCAATAGAACGTGAGTTGCCGGTCCCGAGCATTGCGTTGTGGATTTTGTTGGCTCGAAATTATTGTATAAGTTCTGACGTTCAATTTTCTTTCAGGCATGCATGTAAAGACTATTATTATGTTCCTTTTTTATGTTTACCGCTTACTTTTATTTCGACTGATCCGGACACCCATGCAAAAATATACGCCTGTTAAAACGCTTTGCAACTGATGCTATTGCATTTTTCCCATTTATAAAGAGCGCACGATATTTATTGAAGTGAATGTTAGTCTTGAATATTTTTGGTAGAGTCGCGTTCACAAGTCTACAAGCGGGATGTCCCGGTAGTGACCAGAGCATTCCTCGTCCTTCTTTGCTAACTCGGACGACCCGGTTCTATATCTTACCCTTAACCATTTAATCTCGTAATTTACAATAAACTTGCATATAAAAAGAAAAGACAAAAAGAAGGCTAGACTTGCTGCTGCAGCGCTCATTCAACAAAAATAATCAGATAGCAATTACATAGACATGTAAAAGTGAAGTTAATATAATCAAGAGTTTGATAGAACAGGTCAGTCACGAATTTATAGAAAAAAGCAAATGAAAAAGAACTACATTTGTGAATCTGCACAGATTCCATGAAAAAGGTCTTTACAAATCCAGCAGCGTCAAGCTTTTTTTGTGTGTGACATTGGTCCGTAAGCTGTTGAATTATAAAAGCGAGACTACTGTTAATGTCACTGCAAAGCGAAAACCCCAGAACCTGACCTGTTCAATCGGCTAAACGGTCAATAATCACTTGTTGAATATGCAAGCATGCTAGAGTGTTTATGAAAGCTATGAAAATTGAGAACTCAGTATAATACATGGGCCAAGAATCAGCAAACTGCCACTAAACAATGACAGCCGTACCTACGATAAAAACAATACCTTCACACTTTATCATATTCCTACGACTCATAAATAACAACCAATACCATTGCCTATTGCGGTGCATTAACACTGAAATATTTCATTCTTAACGAACGTTCCAGCACATTTACAAGGACGTATCATGTTGTGTTGGATATCCTCACGGCTGACGAACGCTACCACTGTGTAGTATCTCTCCATCCTTTTTGGCCGCACCAAGGTCATCAGAATCCCTAGTCGGGTCAACTAGGAAAGACGACTGTTTTATAAGCGGACACCTTAGGTGCAGTGGTGTGTCCTGACGTGTTCTTATGTGTACCGAGACATGTAGGGAGGCTGACAGTCAAAGTTTTGTTACATCGAGTGGGCTTCCATATCTGGAGCCACTGTAAACATGTAGAATAAACCATTTTTCTCTCGCTCTTACTCCTGGACTTACTCATCCCTTTGTCTGAAGGATCACCGGCCCAAACGCTACCCCGAGACCCAACAGAGGACGACTTGGCCGGCTCAGTGTCATAGATGATGGGAAACCGGCAGTCGATGACGCCGTACGGGCTGTGATACTTGGCAGCAAACTTCGGAGTGAGGCCAGGAGAGGCTAAGCTAGTCGGAGCCAGACGAGGAAATGGTGGAAGTTTGCACAGACTGATCGCTGTAACGGTGATCTTTCTGGAGGCCTTCATTGTCGGTAATCATCGAGCGGTCCAGCTGACATCACTATTCAGCATGCTTCAGCATTCAGAAACTGGGGTGAATTGTGAGGTGTCCGGGCGGTACGGTAAAATTGTCTCAAGTGTGGAGGATGGTTCACCCCCATATAAAAAAATGGCGAAAATCGCGTTTTAAATCGACTGTGTCATGGTGTTATATGCATACGTCACAAAGGCTAGAAAGACATCCCAATTGAAATGGTCAGAATCAATGTGCATTGCGAGCATGTCTCCCAACGTTCGGTTGAAGCCTTCCGATAGGCCGTTCGTCTGAGAGTGTTAGACAGTAGATGCGCGACGAACAGTACGGCACAAGCAGAGAAGCTCTTGAATGACGCCGGACAAAAACACGCGGCCTCTGTCGTTCAGCAGTTTTCGTGGTGCCCGATGACGGGGGAAGAATGGCGTAAGATGAAGGAAGCGACTTCATAAACACCAACCGCAGGGAGTGCAAATGTTTGTGCGTATCGCGTTAATGCGACAACTAACCTGCGATTGTCAGCAGCAGAACACGGAAGTGTTCCATATAGGTGGATTCCAACAAGGTCAAAAGGGCGGACAGGACATCGTAAAGGCTGCAACGCACCAGGCGTATGGTGAAACGTCTTCCGTCGTTGAAACGTGGGACACGACCGAGTGTATTTATGGACAAATGTATACATCCCACGCTAGTAGTAGTTATACAGGAGCCACAGATACGTTTTCAGCGCGCCAGCGTGAGCAAGTTTCGAATCCGAGGGGAAATATGCATCCACTTCGGATCACAAGTGGATGGGTATGACTAGCAGCCACTTTCATCGATCAGCCTGATAGTTGCGGCGATATAAGAGTGCATCTCTTATTGCAAAGCCCTCACCGCGCCGCACAAGGTGCGGCGCGGTGAGGGTGAGCGACGACAAGTGACGCGTTGGACATCGGAAGCAGGCTGGCGGTCACGTGGGCAGACTTGAGATGGCGGGACTTGTTGCGTGCCATATGGGGGCCGGAAGGAATAGTACGAATATCTTGGTGCACCCGTGGTCATGGAGAAGCGCCTGCGACAGCAACGCGCAACATGACCCAGAATTCCGCAACCGCAGCGGATCGGCCGGTTATCTGCAGTGCGCCAGGGATTTCCGTATTGCTGTTGTGCAGCAATACGGAAATATGTAGTTAACACTAGCAGACGACGTGTTCGTGCAAAGGCAGCCACACACGTTAGTAGCGTGGGACAGGCGGCTAACAGGCCGACATGTAGAGCCTCGGTTACCTGCTCCTGAACATCCTGTCGAATGGTCAAAACCATAGAGTGCGTAGGCATTTGCGTGGGTGGCAAAAACGAAAGCTGTCGAGCAACTTCTTCGCGCACAAGGTCCTTTATCTGTGACAGCAGCGCCGCCGCCGATGATCAACGCGGTGAGGGAATCATTTGTTGTCGTCAGCCGCCGTGCTAAGACGAGTTGATTGGTCGAAGCTCTGGCACATGTTCACGAGATCAGACACAGTACGCGGGTCCTTAGCCAGCAAGATTTGAAAGGCGTCGCCGTCTGTGCCTTTCATTGTGTGCTGGACTTCATCTTGTTCCGTCATGACACGATGAACGCGCCTGCACAAGTCAATCACGTCTTCTATATCTCTCATGAAAGTTTCGCCCTGCTGCTGCACACGCCCGCGTAGGCGCTGCTCGCCGCGGAGCTCGTGCACTGCGGGGCGGCCGAACACTTCGGCGAAGCTTGTCTTGAAAGCTGTCCAAGTGGTGCAGTCAGACTGGTGGTTACGAAACCAAAGGTTTGCGACGTCTGTTACGTAGAAGAGGACATTGTACAGTTTCGTAGTGTTGTCCCACTTGTGCTTGCTCACCCTTTCAAATGCCGACAGCCAATCGCCTACGTCCTGGTCATCGGTGCGGCTGAAGAAAGCGGAATCGCTCTGGTGCAGCACGCTGGATACGATGACCTACCGAGGTCGGGCCGTAGCTCGTTGGGTGGCTTTTTTAGGCATTATCAGGGCAGATGGTCAACCTCCGGCTTTGGAGTTCCAAGCTTGAAGGGTACCCCGCACCTCGACCACTTTGATAAAGGAACTTAGTGATGGTAAGTGGCAGGCGAAAAACCAGCACATCATCAACAGAACACCAGTCTCGGCACCAACAGCTCTCGATCTGCGCTCGTGCCTCATGTCGATGACAGTGCCGCAGTACCACTTGCTTCTGTCTCTTCTTCTTCACTGCATACTCAACTATACCGAATAGCTTATTTCGAAAACATAGACAACATTACCGAAATCGTGACAAATTTACAAATATTGCAAGTTCCCATTTAGAACAAAATGTTCCCCAAAATATTACCACACCCGGAATAGACAAAATTTACAACGGCAACAAAACTAGCCACAAATACCAAAGTGATATTACGTTGGCAACAAAAATTTCCTGCGGGAGTTTTTACCGAATAAAGTTTCCTTGAAATTGCTCATTTTAAATCATAATATTGTGCAAAATAATGTTATTTTATTAATGCTTCGCTTTCCCTCTCACGTGAAGCCCACGCATTTGCGAACAGGGAAGCAGAGAATGACTGGTCTGTAAGCTCAGCTTTTCGTGGATCACGTATGCTCCTGAAAGCTACGTGCAGCTACAGGTCCCACGGAAAATGTCGAATCAGTCATGACCTTTCCCATGGACCAGATCCCTTACATACCATTCTATATGTCGAGCACACCATTGCGCTCATTATAGATTAATCCTTTGCACGGTAAAGATATGACGCGCCGCGACTAATGACCTAGTGGAATGCATGCCTACAGATTAAGCTATGCTAATGTGTATGACAGCGATTTCTCATAACGAGACACTCGCATTCTAGTAAGTGATAAAATATTCAACCAATTATGCCGGGAGATCGAGCGGCACCTTTTGGTAAATGATGTACTATTTGAAAACTTTCCATGACTTCGTTAGCAGAGCGGTAGGACGACATGTTAGCATTGCATGATGTTCTTAGCTTCATGTTAACTGCATTTATTTCTTGGTAGTATCTCTTGTTATTGGTATTTCTTTATTAGTATTAGTATTTCTTGTTAGCAGTTCTTGTTATTTCTTGTTATTATTTCTTGTTAGTTATTTATTTCTTGTTGTGTTCTTGTTAGTTGTAAAGTGCCATCTAGTACCTTCCCACAGAGTCGTCCATGTACGCCTGAAACTTGTCTTTCACAGCTACTTGAAAAACCGCTTACGTAAACCTGATTTCCTGGTGGCACTGACTGCCTGTCTGAATGCATTATATTCGCCTACTCCAGCCAGCTGTCATCCACAGCGTCTATATTGTTAAGGAGGCAACCCTGACGAAAGGGGTTTTTGAGAGTGTTGATATCAGTGTGCCAAAGAATTGCATTTTGCTTACTCCCACTCAGGGAAGCATGCACAGAAGCAGGCATTTCCCGAGCGTCGTGCTTAGATGTAACGAGCTTAGATGCTGCGGTGGGCTTTCAGGCGAGCTGCTGGACGTTGCAAAGCCACGCCTAAAAGGATGGCACAACGAAGGAAGAAAGACTGGACTTACAGAGAATGATGTAGCACGCGGGAAGTGAAAAGAGCTCTGTACAGCGGCTGTTACAGAATGCATTTCTCCTTATCAGCCTGGAACAGCGGCGTATACTCCCTACGGAGAATGCGTTGGGACAGCGCAACGGTCGTTCTGCAGAAAATCCTGCCGGCTATTTGTGCGAGAACGCGCGCACAAATTCGTTGCGCTAGTGGGAACGGTCTATTGGAACCACTCTAGGGAGTCAGGCCTTTGAAGACGCGACTAATTTTCACGCTGGGAAAATGTCCGCGTGGACAAACTGTAATTACGAAAGCAGGGAAAACTTACGAAAAGTCGAAGCTGCTCTCACCGTAGAGCTATTTGTACTGCTCAATGTTTATAAAAATGCATACTGGGTCATCTGTATATGGGATGTTTTAGGGGCGAAGCTTCTTAGGATGTGGGTCTGTCCCTCCTCTGTAGTATGTAGTAGTAGTAGTAGTAGTCGTCGTCGTAGTAGGTAGCCACGTCTACTTTTATGAGAAAAAAAATTCCGAAAGTTGTGTCCGTAGCGCGGAATCGAACCAGGGACCCCTCGCTTCCGAACGCGCGGCGCTAACCACTACGCCACGAAGCGCACATGGACGCACGCACCACGATGACAATAAATACCCAACATTAACGAAAGACTGCGCGTTTCTAACGCGTTTGTGCTAGCGCGTTACGGCCCGTGTAAGAAGCTGGTGTAAGACGCTGTGGCCTCTCCGCCTTACCCCCGTATTCATAAACGCTGATGGCGTCGGCAAATGCGGTGCACGTTCCGGCATGTGTAAACGGCTGCGTAAGACGCTGTGGCCTCTGCCCCTTACTAGAGAGTACTGCACGTTTCTAACGCGTTTGTGCTAGCGTCCCGTTAAGCGGGAGATGGTGCAATTATAATGAAGGGCGCTGTTATAAAATAGGAATGACGTCACATATGGCGCGTGTCATTGGTGGAAGTCAATCGTTCGATTTAGTGCAGCGAGACTGGGCGAATTACACGGAAGATTCACGGTTTACCGATGATTCCCTCCGGAGCTTCGCCCACTCATCATCATTCACCCCGTGAATATGCGGTGTTTTTTTTATGTGTAAGCTCGCACCAACAACGAGAAGTTAAATGTGAACAAATATTTTTTTTCTTAGTGAAAGAGGAGGCCGCCCATGCGCCGGTATTGTGACAGCACGTCAACAGCGCCAACGATGGCGGCGGCACTGACAGCGTCTATATACCGTTGTGGACGCGCATTTTCGTCAGGGTAATCTGCCATTTATGTGCGTAGTTCATGCTCGAACCAATTGTCTGCTCTGTTTTCGTCACTTAGTGTGAAGTTCTATTCGGGACCCTTAAAACACACACTCTCTTACGGCTTTCGTCCTTACCCATCTGTTAGTAAATGAGGAAAAAAGGTTTCACTATTGAAGTGAATTAATTCTCGGGCTTTACGTGTGAAAACCACGATTTGATTATGAGGCACGCCGTATATAGTGGGGGACTCCGGAATAATTTTCATCACCAAGGGCTTTTTAATGGGCCTCCAATGCACGGGACACGGGTGTTCTTGCATTTCGCCCCCATCGAAATGCCGCCGCTGCGGCCGGGATTCGATCCCGCTACCTAGTGCTTAGCAGCGCAACCCCATTGCCGCTAGGCCACCCCGGCGGGCATCTTCACTATTCAAACTGGAAGAAAATAGCTTAAAGCTGCGTAAGAAGGATAGTCATGATCATGGTGAGCAGTGCCGTTCTTGGGAAGAGAAAAACAATCGTACGTTTTTATAGTTCGCATCACTAATTTCAAACCTGTTAATTTCCTTCTCATCCGTTCCTTTCTTTTGTAACACACATGCATTTTCCTTTTTTTCTTGTAAACCCGAAACTATGCTGTTCTCGTGGATGAAAGTACATTGATGTAAGCACGGTGGCATAGATAATGAACCTAGGAACAAGAAGATACAATTCGGCCTTCATAGATAGCATGTAAGAGAAAGAACACTTACTATTCCTTGTTCTGAGCAAGCAGAACAGAAATCATAATATAATCTTGGCTGTACCAGTTAATCATGTGAAAGAAATCTATAAAATATAAAAAACGCTCCACCCCGAGTTACGTTTACCTATCCACACGTGTGGATCGTTATGCGTCGAATGCCGCAATGTGAAGATATTGTGATTTGTGCCAATTGCTTGCTTGTCATGAAGAATATATACATGGATTTCTCCAATGTTATCTTCATTCGGTATTACGTTTCCTTGTTCCCACATATTCATTGTAAAGTAGCACAAGCATTTTTTTATTTTATTAAAGACACAGCTGCACTTTCAGCAACTATTGCGTAATTTTTTCTCTCAGTCCGTCCCACAGAAATAACTCAATAAATAAATTACGTCACAGAATCACCACATTTTATTGGATTGCAATCATCAAGCTAGGGCTTCCGAGGATACACAAAAATTGCGCTTGTCAAAATGCTGCGTAAGGAGCTTGAAAAAGAAGTTTAGGAAAAGGCTTAGCAACTGATCACCGGTGGTTTTGTGTGCGTGCGAGAAATAACTTCATACTTCTTCAAGGGCGAGACAAATATGCCAAATAGTCATGAGTACAAAATAGTGAAGCTACTAAATCATAGAACTTGCATCAGATTTTGAGCGTTTAGGTTCCCCAAATGTTGCTCTTTAGGAACGGCTATTTTACAGATTTGGCCAATCATGTGGAAATATTAAAGTTGAAACGTTCAGATGAAGATATTTATAAAAAATATTGAGGCCTACCTATTGGTAGAGTTCTTGCGTTCTTTATTTCAAACAACTCTTCTGGTTCGGCAGGCGCAAGTGAGTGAAAATGAGCTAGATCGCCCAGCTGTCAACATTATTTCCTTCGTTGTTATGCGACTTAGCCGATCAGTTCGTGACAATTCATGCATAGAAATGGGTGTTACTTGGTCGATTCAAACTACTGTGTGATCCTATTTGGCGTTTTGTGCCAAACCGCCCAGGTTGTCATAGATCTTCACTTATTGCTAGTTTTTCTTGTTTGTCGGCGTTGCTTTCTGCCTTGTTCTTATTTTACCTTGGTGAGGTAGTTCTATTACGGCCACTTGTTTTCACAGGCGTTGTGAGTTGCTTGAAGTAACTGCCTTACCATGTTTGACATCAAGGATGTTGCTCAGTTATGTAACTAAACAAGTTGGAGTGATGAAAAGTATTACATGGTCTATGGCTTCTCACATTGGTGTAAACTCTGATACCATTAATTTTAAAGCGAGCCTCCCCTTCTCATTGACAGGCCACGTAGATTACAACTGTGTTGCGCACTATGACATAGTCGTTGCGCTATGCGTTGGAAACAAAAAGCTTTTCGTTTCTTCATCTTCTGTAAAGCGTGCTCTGTTACAAGGGAACCTAACGAGAGGCAAAGCATCAATTGTAGCGTGGGAAGTTTTAGTAAATTATCACATAGTCTTACGCTATGCATTGAGAACAAAATATTTTATTCGTTGATCTCCTGTAAAGCGTGCTCTGTTACAAGGCAACCTGAAGAGAGGCAAAGCATCAATTGTAGCGTGGGAAGTTTTAGTAAATTATCAGATAGTCTTACGCTGTGCGTTGCTTTTCATTTTTCGTCTCATAAAAAGCGTGATCTGTTATAAGGAAACCTGACGGGAGGCAAAGCATTAATTCCAACGTAGGAAGTTTTAGTAAATTATCACACGCTAGGCATTGGAAACAAAATATTTTAATTATTTCATCTCCTATAAAGCGTGATCTGTTATAAAGAAACCTGACGCGAGGCAAACATCAATTCCAATGTAGGAAGTGTTAGTAAATTATCACATAGTCTTACGCTGTGCGTTGGAAACAAAAGCTTTTCATTTTTCTCATCTCCTAAATAGCGTGATCTGTTGTACGGAAACCTGACGGGAGGCAAAGCATTAATTTCAACGTAGGAAGTTTTAGCAAATTATCACATAGTCTTCCGTTATGCGTTGGAAACAAAAACTTTTCATTTGTTCATCTTTTGTAAATCGTGCTCTGTTACAAGGCAACCTAACCGCACGCAAAACATCAATTGGAACGTAGGACGTGTCAGTAAATTATAACATAGTCTTATGCTATGCATTGGGAACTGGACTGGACTGGACAAACTTTATTTGGGTCCTGCAGGATGCGCTTAGGGCGTAGTGGGCGTCTCCCACGTAGGGACCGACAGGGAATACCTGGCGGACGCTTCGTGGGCCTGCTGGACGGCCCATTGCTGGTCGGCGAGAAGCGAGCTTCTGAGGGACTTCTCCCACTTGTCCGAGGTAGAGTCGGGATGAGCGTTTCTACACTCCCAGAGCATGTGTGTGAGTGTCGCCGTGTATCCGCACGAGGGGCACATGTCGCTGGGGTACTCGTCAGGATAGAGAACGTGGAGTTTGGCGGGGTTTGGGTACGTGTCTGTTTGTAATAAGCGTAGGGTTAGCGCTTGCGGTCTGTTAAGTTTGGGGTGTGGGGGACGGAAATATGCGGCGTCCAAGGTAGAAGTGTTTGGTGATTTCATTATACGTAATGGGTGCATCCCGGTTGGTCTCTATCTCGGCGAGGTGAGGTTGCGAACAAAATATTTTATTTGTTCATCTCCTGTAAAGCGTGCTCTGTTACAAGGCAACCTGAATGGAGGCAAATCAAGTGTAGCGTGGGAAGTTTTAGTAAATTATCGCATAGTCTTACGCTGTGCGTTGGAGAGAGAGAGAAAGAAACGTTTATTCTTGAAACAGTGTCCCGAGCGAGGCCCGGTATCACCCTGAGGTGGGAAGGTTCTTTAGTCCAGGAACCCTCCTGGCTTCGGCTGCCCTCTTGACCATGGCGCCGAGTTGTCGTTGGTCTTCCAGGTCCCCGAGGGCGAGCTTGGCCTCCCACGTTTCGAATAGGTGGTCTTAGTTTGCTTGTGGTGCTCGGTTAGCGTGCATTTCCGGCTGCATTTCACGCGGCGCTCGAGCCTGTAGTGTTGCAATATCGCCGAATAGTTGTTGGGTACGGCTTCCACCTCTTGTGCCGCGGGTCGGAGGGCGTGTGGGGCGAGGGGAGCCCGGATGACGTGCTCGCGGGCAGCGGTGTGGGCCGCTTCGTTCCCCTCTAGTCCCTCGTGTCCAGGTACCCACGTTACGCAGGTGTGCAGGAGCGGAGAGCTACGTCGTTGTAGTACCTTGAGTGCATCAGCCGCCATGCGGCCCCTCGAGAAATTTCTACAGGCGGCCTGAGAGTCGGTGAAAACCTAACCTGACGGAAGGCAAAGCATCAATTCCAACGTAGGAAGTTTTAGCAAATTATCACATAGTCTTGCGCTATGCGTTGGAAACAAAAGCTCTTAGTTTGTTCATCTTCTGTAAAGCATGCTCTGTTACAATGCAAACTGACCCCAGTTAAAGCATCAATTGGAACGTAGAAAGTTTTAGTAAATTATCACATAGTCTTACGCTGTGCGTTGGGAAGAAAAGCTCTTAGTTTGTTCATCTTCTCTAAAGCACGCTCTGTTACAAGGCAACCTGACCGCAGGCAAAGCATCAATTGTAACGTAGAAAATTTCATTAAAATATCCGAAATTGTTGATTATTATAAAAGTAACAAAAACTATATTCGTTCAACATCAGCAATATCTGGTTTATTGCATATCATTTAGAGCCACTCTCCTTACTTTTCTTCATGCATTCAATTCCAGACAGCTCAAATACTCGAAAGCCTATTCTACACATCCGAAGGAGCTGCCTGGTAAAGGTTGAGCAATGACTTGTCAAAGTGATAGTCGAGGGGACGGCGCTTGTATTTCTTGTGTGGCAGCTTTTTTTGTTTATTTTTTGGCATGTGTCGGAAGGAGAAAAGTGGGCTAGAAACGCAGGATATTATCTCTCACTTTAGGCTACACGGAATAAATTGTGAGTTTTGGACAATCGCCATAAATCACATTTATTGGCCAATCCGCCATGAAATTTATTATGAGATAATTTCTATGCATTTGTTCATTCATGTAATCTGCGTGCTTAGCGGTGTCGGGCACAGAGAGGCCCAGAGAAAAGATATGCATAAATCCTTGTTTCGCTATTCATATTGTCACGGTGTAGGTAAAGCGCAGAAGCAACGACGACCTAAATTATCTATTTGTTGTGCGAACGTGCGCCAAGAAAAAGAGGTAAACACTTAAAGCGCAATGATATCTCCAAGCATAATCGTGGGTTGTCGAAATCTGAACTCACTGGTCAAGTGGGTTGGGTACATATACCTGTTTCGTCATACTCTCCCGAGAAATTGCTGTTACTCGCATGCATTCGAGAATGTAATACACTATTCGCGACGCGTGCACAATCTCATCAGGCACGCTTCGTTGCAATAAAATTCGCGACAAGCTTCAAGATATTTTGCGCTTTGTGGTCATCACTGGCCTTTGCGCTATGAAACCATATATCCTCATGAAGTTTCAAGAATATTCAGATTCTTTATTGCGTCAAGTGACAATTTGATAAAACCAATAACTGGGCGTGAACGAACAGCGGCAAGAAAGATAAAGTAAAGCAATGGCGCGCGGTAGTGCTGTAAAATATACCGTGCTTTAAATTCACAACCGAAAAAATACGTCAGTCCATGAGACGCCTCGAAATCAGTTCGTGCATTTAAACCGCGAGATAAGCTGACATAGCTAGGGTGTTTGAAGTAACGCGGTTGTCACGCAGATTTGAATTTTTAGCGGTGAATAACTTGTTCGAAGTACTTGTTCAAGTGGCAGAGTCCTCATTTTTAACTCGGGTAACAGGAAGAAAAATAAAATGCCGCATATCTTTAAGAAGTTAAAACGGCACGATGCACACGGGACTCAAAATATTTTACTATGCAAGGATGCACAAGCTTGCTCAAACTTGTACCCAACTGCATATCAAGTTCCCCTGGTTTTTCTCCTCAAAGTGGTGCAAACATTAGGGAGCCCACATGCGCGTTCCTTTTCTTATCAACATCGTCTTGACGACTCATTCGCGTGTGCAGAGTTGTGGCGGAATAATTTATGAGATTACGAAGGCTTTAAAATCAAATCCACTATGTGCGCAACGAAATGGACCTCACGAAATCTTCCAACGAGCGATTCGAAAAGTGTCGAAAATTCCAAGACTTGAACGCGCCCATTCTACTTTCCACAGACCAACATAATCTTTGGGCACCTTAACGTAAAGCTATTCGAAATTGTTTGTATTGCATTTCTGAAATGAGCCCTCCGCGATTGGTCAAACATTTTTCGGGCTATCCCACGTCCCCTTCACCTGTCTGTCACGCGACCTCATGAAAACCACGAGAATATCTGATATGGCGTGTGCGCACTGATTATGCATGAGTAGACAACACAAAAGAAAAATAATTATTTCCGATTTCACACTGGTGAAAGCCCTTTGCAATTGGTGAAAGTTTCCGGGCTGCACCCCTTCGCCTTTAAGCCACGCGACATTAGACGACCACGACAAGTCCCCAGGTCAAAGTCACGTCTATACATGAAATATGCATCATTATGCTGAACAACACTTAAAGTTTTCGGAATAGCCAGAGGCTTTCTCGTTCCGAAAGGAATAGAAAGTGTCGCCCCCCCCCCCCCCCCCCCCCCCGATCACTTTGGCACGAATTTATTTTGGTATAAGACAAATATTTACGCGGCAGTATAACTTTGTCGAGCCCTTTCGCCACGTATACGACATCGATCTGCCAACTCTTCGCCACTGAGAATCCGTCTTAGCGGATTTTTTAGGGTACCGCTACACTAGCGGCAAAAACGCGCGCGTCATGCCGCGCGCGGCAGAAGCGGCAAGAATCGGGGGTTTTGCGGCGTGTCACGCCTAATGGGTTCGAGACCCAATTCTGCGGCAAGTGCCGCGTGCCGCGAGACGAATGACCAATCAAGAGCGACGAGGGACGTCACGGAGCCATGGCAACCGTACCGCCACCGCTCCGCGCCGGTTTATCAATCGACGATCGTCGTGTCTCGCGGTTCCATGGAGGGATTTCTGGGCGCTGTCCAATCGTACCCTTAATCATCCGTTGCACGCCGTCGCGATTTTTCACCACCCACCACAAGCTAAGCAAGGGGAACCGGGCCAATCGCAGCCATCCTGCAGCCCACGTCTCATCCGGTTATCTACTTCAACTGCACTAGAGGCTCTATTCTGGGCACGCATGGCGGCTGCACGGCCACCATTATTCGCCATCTTGGCTGTCTCATTAGCTGTCCAGAGGTCACGTGTTTTGAAATTTGTGCCGGGAAACGGAAGTTTTGCGAAATGCAATTTTGAGTTTTCATCAGAATGACGAAACGTGACGTAGAGCTGCAAATTTTATCGACTAATACTTTTTTGTGGTCCTTGGCAGCTATATTGCGACTTTAACGCTTTAAAAAGAAAGTGGACGATAGCGTGCAGAAACCCGTGCAATGCATCTGCGATTTCGCGAATATGTGGTGGCGTTCCAAGATAGCCGGCATGTCAGCTTGTTGATTGGCTGAAGGAATATTCTATGAGGAGCGTTCACAGGAAGGGCCGTTTCATAAATGTCATTTTGACATTGCGTGACGTAGTGCTGGGCCGCCATTGCAGAGATTTTTCGCCATAATTTGTGATGCGACGAGCCGCGCGAATTATGGTAATGAGCGGCCATACGCAATGACGATCGAGAGGCATGTGTATCGCCGCATTTTCCCTGTCATTTAAGACCATGAAAATCTTTTGTTCACAACGCGTGCTCTTAGCATTTGCATCGCTCTCGGGTGGTGTTGGCATTTGTGTTTTGAACCATCATTTTTATTAAAACGCGTTAAACAACTTCTTGCGACTTTTTGCACTTTTCGATACTGCCTTTGTATTGTAATCAATATTACTGACTTTTCGCGTCATCAAAGGCTATGACAACGGCAACTATTTAATTTATAAAAATAAATGTACGCAAGGCGGCGTCTTGAAATTTCCTCTCGCGGTGCGAGTTAGCATCGAAGTGAACAAGAGATGGCAGTGCCGGCGCTTGCGTCGCGCAAGCGGATACCTGTGGCGCGCGCAACGCTATCGATGATAGTCGGCCGCTTCTCAGCCAGACGAGTCGGGCTAGTCGGGCTGAGTGACGTGCGTTTCGCGAGATAGCGATAACGCGGCCTAGAGCGTGCGCTCATCATCACTGGTAGCTCGTGTATGTTGTCTCAAGGTAGAATTCAAGCGAGCGGGCACCAATATACGATGACTCATTTCGTTTCCCGACGACACGCATCCTAGCTAATCAAGCAGACGACAGCTAGTGCGCATGCGCACGACGGAAGCGAGAAAAGATTTTGATGAAATAATCGTACGCTTTGAGCTAGCTGCTTTATTTTTATTGGAGAGGAAAACTGTTTTGCTTTATCACGAATGCTCGGTTAAATGCCTACATTACAGTTTCTTAGGCGAAACGTCGAATTTGCGCCACGTTATGAAAGCAAATTGGGGCTATGGGCGCCATTTTGTAAGCGTCACGCCTACGTCACGCCTCGAAGAAAATGTCGGAATGTCCAGAATAGCGGCTTAGCTCAGCCCCACGGCAACCCCCGGCTTTTCTTCGTGTTCCTCGCTTCCTGTAAGCCAATGAGATAAGAAAAACCTGTCAAGTTAGGCAATGCTATTCGATTTGAAAGAAAACAAAAGTGCCGTCCTATAAAGCAGAAGTGTGTTTGATATGGTGGTTCAAACAATGCTATGGGTCACCACCCGATGCTTGTGCGACGGTTACGTAAGTCTCACGTTAGGAGATTGGAATGAAAACGAATTGGAATAGTTTGTCCTTATAAGACCCTAAAATCATAACTGCGGCCGACAGACAGACAATGAACTTTATTTTAGGTGCTGAGGAGCGATTCTGAGACCCACTTACGGGGTAGAAGCCACCGCGGGCCGCTCCCACGTCGAGACGGTCAGGCCGTGCCTGACCACCGCGTCGCGGGCCCTCTGGACAGCCCGTAGCTGAGCGGCGAGGTCGGAGCTCTTGTGCGCTTCCACCCACTATTCTTCCGTGGTGAGATTATCGTGGTCTCGTAACGAGTGACACCGCCAGAGCATGTGCTCTAAAGAGCAGAAGGGATCGCCGCACTCCGGACAATCATGCTCGAATTAGTCCACGTAACTGCTGTCCCTGGCTAGGCTGGGATAGGACCCGGTCTGCAGTATGCGAAGGGTGCAAGACTGATGCCTAGAGAGGAAAACGTGGGGCGGAGGATAGACCCTCCGGCCGAGCTTATAGTGCGTTGAAATCTCGTTAAACGTATGGAGCGAGTCCTTGTGGAGCCCTGCGTCCGTGCCCTCGAGTGGCGTTTCCCCGGCGCGGTGGGTGACGTCGCGCGCGCTGGCGTGGGCCAGCTCGTTGGCGTTGGGAACGGCGGGGGAGACCTGAGGCCCCATGTGGGCCGGGAACGAAGTGATGACGTGGGGGACAACGCGCCTGCCGCAAAGCAGGGAGGCCGCTTCCCTCGAAACTGAACCTGTGGCGAAGGCCCTGACCGCCACCCGGGAATCCGTGCAGACCTGCGGGCTGCTCCCGTCCCGGAGGGCGAGGGCCACCGCGACTTGCTCCGACAGGCAAATCCTAGAAATTTCTCAGCAGCCCAATTCCTTCGTTATCTCCAAAATGAGCCACAAGTTTTCTTTCTTAATTGTCTATCTTGCTTAATTTGCGTGGCAACATGATGCAACCCTTTCATGGTCCTTTGTTGTATCTCCAAGTTTCATGTTCAACCTATTTAGTTTGGAATGGGCCCAATAAAGACGCGAACGCGAAAGGCGCAGTCTGGTGTTTCTCCAATAGCATTTCAGACGACTCGCTTTCTTCGCTATTGATTTCATTGATTGACAAAATCAGTTCTGTTACCTCAACTGACGGGGAGGAGTTCAAGCGGACGAGGGCAACGGATTTAAATGGTGACGAAAAGATTGTAGTCTTCCACCTCCTGAACTGCCACTCTTGTCAGTTGCGTGTAAAACTTTACACCCAGGCATTCTACAAGAAATCTAAGATAATGTTGTTGAAACATCTTAAGTCGCATTTACGTTTTTTTTTTTTTTTTACCTGAACAAGACTGCATGATCGCTTCTGTTATAAGTAAATCCGGAAACATGACGCATTTCTTTAGCGACACTACAGCTTTTTTCTTACCTACCCTTCGTGCAGGCTTGTGCAGACGAGTCAAGTGTCGGGCAAAGGTTATGTCACCGTGTGCTGCATTTGGCTGACGGGACTGTAGCCAAACAGAGCAGGCGGTGTGTCGTCTTCTACAACAGATTATGAAAAGGGCCTGACATGACACTTCTCCTGACTTCGCAGCCATTGGCTCCGTATGTGCCCTTGCTCGAGCACTAAAACCCGATATATAAGTATCTTTTCAGCAACAAATCTAGACCAACTGCAGCTAAATATATCGCAAATGCGCAGCGCGTGAAGACAACTTCTCTATGCATATTGTCACGAGCCTCGAGAAGCAGTCTTGAAGGTTTTATAAACCATATAGCAGCTGGTTCTTGGAAACCGCGACCGTCGACTGGTGGATGTGAAAATCGTCTCGGAGACGGCGATCGTGACTGCCACCTGGCAGGCGGTGGCAAGCACTGCTAAGAGAGGTAGTCCTGAATCTACCGGGGTCGCTGGCCGTATCGGGGCGGCGGCGAGTATGCGGAAAAGCCGCGAATCCCAAGGCGTCGGTATGGGCACTGGCGGTACAATTGGTCAGCTTCACCGCAGTGGAAGCACACAGACCGATGATCGGGTGTGCGCCAAACATCCGACTTCCGCGGGGCGGGCGTCTGTCGTCGACGTAGTGAACCGCTTGCTCCGAACGATGGGCAAATGGAGCGGCATGAACAACCGGCGGTGGTGTATACCCAGCGTCATAGTACGATATCAGCTGCGCCGACCGAACTGACACCGTAGCAGGAGCACGAACGAACAGTGGCGGAGAGGGAGCAGGGCGCTTCAGGGCTTCCGCGTAGGTCGCACGGGGATATTCAGGAGGTACTGCCGCAGCGTTAGCAGGAGGCAAGGTCTCACGGAGTGTCTGGTGTAGTTCGTCCTTGACAATGCTTGCTATGGAGCTTACCGTAGGGTGCGGTGTTACGACGGCCTTTTGCAACTCTTCACGCACTACCGAGCGGATGAGTTCTCGCAGACATTCATCGTTGCTTCATATGGCCGTGAAAATGTCAGCAGCAGACATGCTGTTCGCTTGCCGCTCATACAGGTTGGAGCGATGCAGAAGCATCTTTTCCGTGGTCACGGCCTCGGACAAGAACTTTGCGACCGTCTTCGGAGGGCTCCGTACGAGGACAGCGAAGAGTTGCTCATTGACCCCGCGCATCAGATGACGTAACTTCTTCTCCCCCGTCAATTTTGGATCCGCTCGTCGGAAGAGGCGCGTCATGTCTTCGACGTACGTGGTCACAGTTTCGTTTGGCAACTGGACGCGGGCCTGAATCGCTCGTTCCGCTCGTTCGTGGCGATCAGCACTGGTGTATGTCTCCAAAAGCTGACGAGAAAACTCGCACCACGGCGTCAGTTGCTCCTCGCGGTTCTGAAACCACGTACGCGCGCCATCCTCCAGGTAGAAGTAGACGTGTCTGAGTTTTTCCGTGTCCTTCCATTCGTTCACGGAGGCCACGCGCTCGAAGTCGACCATCCAGTCTTCGACGTCTTCAAACACTGTGCCATGAAACGTCTTCGGGATCCGCGGGCTCTCAAGTGTGCACCGGTTCGACATCGTGCTTCCCGTACCGGTTGGGGCGGTTTGAAAGGAAGCACTGGTCATACCGACTGATGTGGTGGGAACTGTAGCGTCGACGACTTCTGGGGACCGTCCCCTGATCCTGCGGCTGGCCCGATGCACGGGAGTGTCGACAGGCACTGAATTCGTAGCGCGGATCCTTGGAGGGGTCTGCAACATCCGTGAGGACGCTTACCCGCACCTCCACCAGTTTGTCACGAGCCTCAAGAAGTAGTCTTGAAGGTTTGATAAACCGTATAGCAGCTGGCTCTTGGAAACCGCGACCGTCGGGCCTGCCTCGAGCAGGGAAGGTGACGATGAAGATGATGATGTCCTCAGCACATGGCTCGTACCCACTTCGGGGGATTGGCCAAGAATTGAGCATCTGAACTTTTAGATATGCATTCTGAAAGTACAGTTAATGTGCATTTTAGTAATTAGAACAACAGACAGATTAATTTTTCTGAACTGCATAATTTATAATACTAATGCCATAAATTAAAACTGAAATATCTCTCAGAGAACTGTAAAAGTGGGAATATAAAATTTTATTCGTTTTGTTGATTGAATGAAACCACAAACGGCACCAAATACGTGCCTGTGGCTAAAGCCCAATACCGAGGCACCGAAAGTGAGTACTGATTCTGATGTTAAATTTAACCCTAATTTAGCAAGCGGTATTTCAAGAAGTCTTTTTCTTTGTAATTTATACTGACGACAGATTAAAAAATAGTGGAAGGGAAGGAGCGCGCGGTCTTCTTTGTTCTCTTGGGCTCGACCCACTCTTGCCCTCGACCCACTACCTACAGGTGGCAATATAATGCAACGAGGAGTCTGAATACGCACCATCCGTGAGTATGATGATTTTAACTTCTTGAAAGATTAACTCACCTTCCTTTCTGACACATTTTCACTCCAACACTTCGCTTTCCTCCCTGAAGCGAACCTTCGCAGTCATCGGTACATATTTATAGAGACAGCACTAACAGTAGCAGACAAAATGGCGCCATGCGTTTTCAGCACCTGCATGCTTGTTTGACGTCCGCTGCCTACACTCACCAAAGCTGTGGTGTAGAAAGGGTAGTTTTTATGCTATACTTGGACTATAAAAATGGTGTCGTGTAGATAGGTGAACTACACTTTTTCTAGATGGATTAATTAAAATGGCGATTTCGTATACACTAGCTGTAGTCATGTAGCCAGTGTAAGTAAAACATTAGCACTACTATTGCCCCTATTCGTTTAGGTGTATTTTGCCCATGGTAGTCAGTATTACGAAAAGTTGTTGCGATAGAAGACGCGGATAAACAAAGGGGAGATCAAACGAAGCGTTTTGTGTGTCCTACACCCCCCTTTCTTTGTGAGCGTATTCTAGCGCAAGAAAAAACAACATTTCGCAATGCATAACAAACTCGCCCGAATGGCCTCTTTGATCAGAGTAAGTATGAACCATGTTCGTTGCCGACTCGTTATGTTTAGTTTCTTTTTTTTTGCATTAGAGTATCGGAAGCTTTGCGAGCGGAACGCGGAAGGGTGTCCCCCGTTATCTCCGTGGCAACTGAGCTCAGTAACGTGCTGTCTGTCTCCTTTACTGTATAGACCAAAGGAAATCTTGGCGTTTACGCACTTTTTATGCTATCAATAAATGGCGGTTGCGTTGCTAACCATCCGAATACTCCTTTCTGTAAATGAACCTCGAGCTTTCCCTGGTTACCTAGGCCAATCGATTTTCTTCTCCAGGCTTTGCAAGTCAGGCGCGCTTCACCAAATTCATTTGAGGTGCCAATGATGTCTGTGATTACTATGACGGCGAAAGTCACCGTCAGCTAGGATGCGCCTGAAAAGAGAACTAATATTTGAGTGTGGGCTTGGGCATGAGTTGTTTGACGAGTTGTGTCCAAATTCTTTGTCCGCACATGGTATTTTTCCTGCTGCTTTGAATAAGTGAGCCGAAGGCACCGTGACCTTTTTATCACTTATTGATCAACAAGGAATCATGATCGGAATGGCTTCAGCACAAGCGCGCAGATACAGCAATAGGTACTGCCAACACAATTGATAAACGTGCTAGTTGTTCAGGCTAAAAAACAGCCTCTGAAGAGGCATCGGGAAGGTGGCCGGGATGGCAGAACTTCAGTCATAGTAAAGATTGTTACACAAACCACCGATGATAGTTGTCACGGTAAGCGAAT